>NC_133372.1:19539902-19561995 GCF_049309525.1 Garra rufa | reverse complement strand
TGTGCATATCTTTACATTCTCAAAAAAACGTATTCTGTATGATTTATAAGCCTTTTGAAAAGTGGGGACATGGGCAATGTCCTCATAAGTCACCCTCTCCTTGTAATACCTATGTCATACCCATGTTATTACACAAATTTGTGTCCTGATATGTCACAAAAACAAACACACACACACACACACACACACACATACTGACATCACATGACATTTATGCTCATTCATCACCTGCGTTGAATAAAAATTGAGGTATAGCAACCAGGTTGCAAATTTGTAAATAGACTTTATTTTAAGGTGTCCTTATTACAGAGTAATTATACAATTAAGTACCGAGTAATATTAATTAACTACATATACTTACTATACGGTTAGGGTTAGGATTAGGGTTTGTCTTAGGGTTACTTGCATGTAATTATGCAGAATTAATTGTTATTATAATAGTAAGTGCATGTAACGTGTTAAATAGACACCTTAAAATAAAGTGCTACATATCATTTAAAGTCAAATTCTAAACTAATAATTCATACAACTGTAATTTGATAGATAGATAGATAGATAGATAGATAGATAGATAGATAGATAGATAGATAGATAGATAGATAGATAGATAGATAGATAGATAGATAGATAGATAGATTTCAGTAAATTTTCAGTAAACCTTACCCAGTAGCAGCAAAGGTGTTTTACAATATAATATGAACACAGTAAGTACATTGTAAGTACATAGTAGTTAAGGCCACCTAATATAAAGTGGGACCTCCAATTCAAGATACTGTAGGGCTAATCTAATTCAAATTCACACTCATAATTTGAAAGGAAGCCAATTATTGCACAACACTATAAATCATATAGTGAAATCTATATCTAAATCCATTTGAATAAGAAATATTATAACACACAGGCCACTGATATAGGCTCCAGCATCTCCGCAACCATATATTTAGTAAAATGGATGGATAGATATTATTATACATATATGCCAAAAACCATAAAAAATGGTAGGGCAGGGAATGTAAAAAAAAGGAAATATCCCGTTAAAAGGGAAGGCAAAGAAAAAGGATGTGAATTTGCACTTTTTTTGCCTCGGCAATGTTTTCCTAATGTCCACTCTCTCTGGGAGCCGGTGTTGTGTTTGCCGGCTGTTTTACTAGCTGTCAGAAGGCATTTGAAATGAGGAGGCATGTAAGCATGCGTACAAGGGGATTCATTTGACCTCATTATACCGCAATAAAGCAAGAAGCCGGTTTACTAAATATCACTGCACCACTCACACTTCACATCATATCATGCAGAGGAGCACGCTAAAAAGATGATTTCAGAAACGTCTGGTGAGTGGAGGGAGGCGGAGGGAATCGAGAGGGGGGGTTAACCTTCACTAGCCAGAAGGGATTCTAACAAGCGTGGGGGGAAAAAAAAACAGCTACGTAAAGCCCTGTTTAAGAGCAGAGCCAGCGAAGAAAAAAAGATTTATGCTTTTAATTAATGGCAATTAAACCATGCCTGTTGGGCTGGCCTATGGCAATTGTTCTCAGTAAAAAGGAGGCTGTGCTGGTGACAAGCATTTGAATCCACTAAGTTCTACCAAGGGAGCTGACACTGCAGGCATCAAACCCAAACTAAATCAATAAAAGAATTAAACTTTTATAAATTGCATTTTGACAAGTATCAGATAGCGCTATGCTTTGATATTACAAATTCCTTGGAGGTGATGCAAACAAGAGGAGCGGCAGTTAGTGATCCAAACAATCAAAGGCTCTCGTTAACATGCGCTGTCAGATGCCTCTATGCTATTAATTACTACAAATTAATGTGACTCTGCCCGCCTCTACTGATTGGAATGATAATCAGACTCCAGCAGGCAGAGGGAAACATATGCAGCCTTGACCAAAATAAGACATGCTAACATATGCTCACATAGACTCATGTTTACTGGGCCAATCATTTGACTAGTGTGGATCTTAAATGTGCACACCCAAACAAATTGCATCATTTGTGACATGTTTTTTTTTTTTTTTTTTTTTACGGCAAAATAATGCTGTAATTTAATTTTTTTTAAAAATAATGCTCTCCAGTGACCTCCGCTGCTAACAACCAGACACAGAAACGCACAGACATTTATGATATTTTGCTAGCATGCCACGGCACATTAGCAACGATTCAGTTTTCGTGGTGTTTGAGGGGAGGGCGAGTCTGTGGAAGCATCATCGCAGCTCAACTTTTTTGTCAGTCGTGTCAGCACGAGAATGTGGGCATCACCATGCTTCAGATGCAGCGGGCAGCGACATCGTTCAGCTGGGAGCCAACAGCCTTTCTAAATGAGTCTAAGCTCTGTGATTATGCCCCCTCGCTAAATTGTTTGCCATGAGACTAATCAAGCTTGCCAGTAGTGCTTACGCACCCAATTTCTCATCCTTAACAGCTATATCTTCTGTGGCATCCGACACTATACTTCGAGACGGGGTGCTATTTGAATCTGTGCTAAATCCCAGCCTGCCCTCATTTATTCAGGGCTCATGTAATATTCAATTCCAGCAGAATGCTCAGCAAGTTGTGGCAGCGCTCTCAAGTTTACAGATTTATTGTGAGGTTCCGTGTCTTATCTACATAAAAAACGTGGCTCTTAGAATAATTAATATGACAAAGGTTTGCAACATTTTTATGTGTTTGGGTAGTTTGCATATACTGTCCATATATTCTACATAAATTAGAAATGTTTATTAGATGTTTTAAAATGTCCATATTTTCAAATACTTTCATTGTAGATGCAGGATGAACTGTTTTGTTAATAAAACATTAACAAACTGTATATAATGCTTAACAGATTATTAGTTAATATATATTCAAATGGCTAATACACTGTAAAAAGTTTTCACCAGTTTCAACTTAAAAACTTAAGTTCAGCAGCTGCCTTAACATTTTGAGTTAAATCAACTTAAAATACAAGTAATTTCAACTCATAAGTTAAATCAACTTAACTAATTTTATTGTGGTGAGTTGCAATGACTTGTAGTTTTAAGTTGATTTAACTTAAAATTTTAAGGCAGCTGCTGAACTTAAGTTTTTAAGTTGAAACTGATGAAAACATTTTACAGTGTAACGTGAGATAATGTGCTTGTTAATGTTTACTAATAAACGTATTAAACATTAACTAATGACTGACAGATAATTATTTCATGTAAAGTAAAAATGCACACAAATTCCATTAAACTTTTAATTCATATCATGAAAATACTTAAAATTTACAAATGATTTCAACAGATGTTATGCAATTATTAAAAGCTTTTGCTAATGTACAACACTTTTGCTGCTATTGGGGGTGTGATATGGGTAAGGTTAGGGACAGGTTTGGTGGTATGCTTAGGTTTAAGGGTTTGTTAAGGGGTCAGAAGTGTACGTAGGTCAATTTGATTACTATAAAGGAAAACAATTCAATCTGATTATTTAGTTTTGATCAATGCAGTATTTTCTTGAAAAATTGATTTGACTAAAGGAATATTCTGTTTAATGATACACAATAGTATACTAATGATGTAAGTGTTGAGGCAAATAAAAAATTTTGCACCCAAATTACAATTTGTTATGTCTTTAGCAAGAATTTAGCTAAACTAAACCACCCTTTACAAAAACATTGTTACAGCAGCTAAAAGTCCAGTGCTCATAAAGGTAATAAATGATTAGTAAACATTTTATAAACATTTATGAATGATGAATTGTCTCAACATTAGATTGGGTACTGCAAAAACATGAACAAATAATAATAAATGACTTGTAAAGATGTGTAAATACAGTGAGTTCAGGTAATTTGGGACATACTTTGCCATTATTAGGACTGCTCATAAAGGTCAACAGTTGATGAATAATTTCTACTTTAGATTGGATACTGCAAAAGCATGAACAAATAATAAATAAATAATTTGATTAAGAAGTTTTAAGTTTTACACTGTATAAGACTACACAACAAACAAAGAACAAATATATGACTTTTACAGATTGTGATTATGAATTAATGAATATGTTAACATGAATAGTTTTTGAAGTACATTAATTTCCTAATTAAGCTATTTTTCACAACATTAATACATGTTAAAAAATAGCATTAGGTAATATGTGAACGTAAGTTTAATGACATTTGTTAGCATTCAAAAGTACACTAACAAATTCGCTTATAATCACTGAATACATTCTGTTTAAATTATTTGTAGATTTTGAAAAATGCATAATAGTAGGATAAGATTTAATCAGATTCATAAACTAACATTAACTAATGACCCATTAAACATTATATAATGTCTGTTAATGATTTATTAATGAAGCTTTTACTCATTATAAACCATCTGTCAAAATCATTTGAAGATTTTTTTAAAAAGTGCATCATCATATCATATGTAAGAATTTCAATTTCTTTTCATCTGTTTATCATTAGATAATGTTTAATAGGTACATTAGTAACAATAACAAGCATATTATCTAATATTCCTAGCTATGTGAATCTATAGTAACTAATGATCTGGTAAGCATTATATAATGTTATTTGTTAATGAAAGTTATTATAAAGTGAACTTTTTTGGTTTCTGAAATTAATTTACACAGTTTAGAAACAAGCTGCATTATTTGAACAACTTATAGCATTAAATTTACACATCATTGTTTAGTATGTTTTTAAAGCTGTTTTAATTATAAGGTTTCAGGAAATGCCCACATAAAACACGTTTATGTTGTTATAACAGTGTAATAACCATGTCATTATACAAATTTGTGTCCTCACTTCAACATGTGCTCTCACACAGTTAAAATCCCAAGGATCCTGTTTTAATACAATGCAAATACCTGGGACCTGGGTAACAAATCTGCATATGGAGGATCCTTGGTTGTGTCTCTGCACAGCTGAATATAATGACCAATCACATTGATTATTGTGTGTTTGAATGCACATAGGATTACTCCTTATTGGCAGGTGTGTTTACTCTTGCAGCTGTGTTTCGTTGCTGTAGACTTGCTGATCATTTCTAAAACTACACATGATCTTATTCCCTTGATAAAGTCCCCTCCTCCACCTGGCTTTAGCCACCTTTGACACCTGCGAATGGGGCAAGCCCTCTGGGACGCGAGGGTCTGACCTCCGCCTGTATGGCCTTAGCGCAGTGAACTAAGGGGAGAGAGAGTGAGGGAGCGAGTACGTTTTCTGGTTAAGTGATGTCTTAAGGCCAGTGCTATACATGCTGTGGATGGGTACTGTATTATGGCACAGATTAAGCTTCTGTACAGAGGTGTAATTGGCTGAGGGGATTCAGCTCAGCCCTTGCTGTGTGGCCTTCTTCAGATACTCAGATCAAAAGTCATTTGCTGTCCGACCCTGACTAGAGACTCATACTGACTCTCTCACTCTCTTTCTTCTCAAATGATTTCCTGTGAAATTCTCCCCCTCTGATGTCGACTTTAAAGCCAGCTCCGGTAAATTTAAAGGAACGTACGTGCCTTTTTGTGCATAATGTTTTTTTGAATCTCACTCTGAACTACTGTATCTTTAATTTGACCATAAAAGTTGTAATATTCACCTGAAGCGAACAAGTCTGAAAGGATTGGGGCTTTGGAGAATAAAAGACGTTCCAGCCCTCATTAAGGTCTAATATGATAAAAGGAACTTGGAAAATGAGTGTGTGAGATAATAAGCATAATGTGGAATAATAGATTGTGCCCTAAATCTGTATGTGTACAGCAAGTCGTTTATTGTTGAGTACGGCTGCATTAAATTTTTTTTTTTTTTTTAATCCAGATTTCATTTACACAGCAAAAAGACACATTTAGCAACATAATTTTAGTACATTACATGCAATTTCCCTCAGTTTAAATCTGCTTAACATTTATATGCATTTATGATAATTTGATATTTTAACTCAATGGCCGGAGGCTGGATTATGTGTGCTGTCTCTTTTATAATGTTAATGTCTGCCTTTGAAAATGAGGCATGTAGCCATTGATTTTCAGAGCTTATCTTTGTAACGCCTCCCAAAGCTGTTGGTTTAATCTTGTTTTGCTCTCATTCTCCATTTCAAGCATTACATGTGCAGGGCGGGTAAAACATGAGACATGCTACTGACAAGATAACATGAATGTTTTGTTGATGTTTTGCCGTCCTAAATGTCACTTTTCACAGATCCACTCATGATCAGATGGGGAGAGAAAAGAGAAGGGGAGAGAGAGAGAATGAAGAAAAAACGCTAGCGAGGAATCAGAGAGACAGATTAGTGCCTCTCTGGTACTTCAGTGTATCAGGACAGGGATTACCGTGCCAACAGCTGCGCCCGCCGGTCCCCTGACTGAGAAGAATTACAAGTATTATCACCTAGATCATTAAAGCAGGGTTCAGCGATTGCCGAATGGCTTCAATCAATTCATCCTCAGATAACACGCTAGCAGCCGGACCCCCTGCATGAGAACTTGACTTAATTGGCCAATAAGTGGTAAGGAAGGGCGCATGCTATTTGATCAAATTACTGGGGACCTGGCGAAAGGGATTACTGTTCTTCAGGGGGAAGAAAGAAGAGAAGAAGAGAGAAGCGAAGAGGGAGGAGGAGGGGTCGCGGTGGGTCAGGGCTACCGGAAGGAGGGCCTGTCTTCGGCTAAAAGCGAGGCGCTTGAAAAATGTTGGCCCACTTGGCGGTTGGAGCGGGGAAGCAAGAGGAGGAGTAGAGGAGGAGAGGAGAGGGGGATCCAGGTCATTCTTTTGCTTGGGGAGATGGACTCATTCATCATCACCCCCTTGGCCTGGTTTCTGCCTGGAGATGGCTGTAAACTAACAACTTCCACATGCTCCTGGCTTTCCTTCATTATGCTTCCTGCTTTATGGCAGCTTGAGCAACGGACATTCCATATACAGTCATTACCTAAAGTACACACAATATAATTTATGCAAGACATATATATTAGAATTCCTTGCATTGAGTGCACTACAAATAAGAAGCTATAGAGATAGAGAGTTATAACCATACACCAAACTGATGTTTCTGATGTTTATACACAGAAATCTTATGTTTAATCTACATATTTAATACAATTTCAAATAGGTTAAACAGCTTTCCTTAAGTCATCTTTTGAAGAAAAATTATTAAAATAACTGAAATATGAAATATCATTATACTACATTGGTTTTTAATTCAGTTGTTAATTCAGTATTCTATGGCTGACACATTGTAATATTAATAATAGTGTAATAGTAGTGTAATAACAGTATAATAATAGTGTAATAATACTTTTTTACTTCCATACCTCGTGTCTATATATGTACTTTTGCTTTAAATTTCTTGGCCAACTCTCATGATAATTCCAGAGCTGCAATGTGTTAGTCATGGATGCTAAAGTGCTACAAACATTAATTCTGTCTTTGAAACCCACCTGCACAGAGCGGAGAGCTGAGCAGTGCATCTGTAATGCTAGCAAAATGAGCAGCCCTCTAGGGGGCCGGGCGTTAGAACCAAATACTGGCCAGAATTAGAATCTCAGCCTCTGTGGCTATTCATAATGTCATTAACATAAAGGCAATTAAATGAGTTTTTAACCCTCAACCTCTTTTTGTTATTAATGAACATTGGACGTAAGGGAAGCGCAAGCGAGACCGCGGCGGTAATTATCTCCTCATCAGAGAGCTGAAACAGGCTTAAATAGGAAAGCAAAACAGATGATTATTGGAAGTGTTTGTAGCAGGGTGGGCCCATGGGGGGGCTTTTTTAATTTAATCACATGACATGGAACCAGGAGGATTAATTAGATGGGCTCTTCCCCTCACTGGGCACAGTTGTGCCAGCCTGGAATACTGGCATCCTAGGATGCGAATAGAGATCTCTTCTCAGTCAGATTGTCATTGTGATTATTATGAACGACGCAGACCTGTCTGCACGCCGTGGACATCCTCACAGAAGCGCTAGCTCCATCTGTGAGGAATTTTACGGAGCACGAGGGAGCATGTGCTGTTTACTTACCGCCATCTCAGCTTTTATCTGTTTATTTTTACCGGCTGTTAGCCAAGAAAATATCATCAATAATGACTTGCGCTGACTTACATATGTTGCAACCTTGTAAAAATTCTGTTGAGGGGGATCAAGGATTATTAAGTGGGCACAAATCCACTTTTTTTTCTATTGAAAGACTGGGAATTTCGCTGTAAAATAATTACACAACTTTCACACAGAGGGATCAAACTGAACATGCGCGTGACACGGATGATAAACTGTTTCTCCTTTAGCACCTTTGTGCGACACACAGGAGAAGCTGGTTTATTTTTCTCAGAGATACAGAACATTAATCATGGCCATTAGTGTGTTTGTGTGTGTGCGCGCGTTGCGCATCGACGTGCGAGCGTCTGTCCTTGAGTTTTGGTGTTTGAATGGGTCCGCCATACGAACAAGCAATGACAGAGTTACAGTTTATCAACAAAAACTGGATGCATTTTATCAAGTGGGGAATCGATCCAAACTCAAAGACAAAGCACCATGTTATCCTTACAGCTCTCCAGGCCACAGGGGTTTAACACGAGAGCCAAGACACCACCAACAAGAAAACACTTGAGCTAAAACACTACTCTCCCTCCTCCTCCTCTTTCCTCTCTGCTCTCGCTCTGTTTTCTCTCCTTTACCTCATGCTCCCCAGACAATGTGCTTGGAGGTCACAGGTCATCATCACTGTGTTCTTGAGGTCTGCAAACAACTCATTATCGAGCCAGTGGTCTCATCGGGGCACAGGCTCTTGGGAAAATGATGTGGCAGTGTAGCATGCGGCTGCCCCCGTGAGTTTTGGTTGGTCCTGAGGGAAGACCTTGCTGTTTTTATGTGCCTCCCTCATGTTTAATCAATAATTAACTCATGTCAACCCACAGTTTACACACGCATGCACATGCTAGGTGAGGATAAAAAGGGGGGGAGACGTAAAACACAGAAGCTGGTATGGTTTTGAAGCAAATATTGTTTGAAAATATTGTGTATGAAACAACAGGGAGAAATACTGAACTACTGCCAGTTTTTAATAAAAATCTTTATGATGATTTCACAAACTGTGCAAGTGCAATCGTATAAACACTGTCTGTTTTATTTTGAAAAAAAAAAAAGAAAATGTAATGAAGAACTGTGGATGCGGTTTCCAAATTGAAAACAAGTCCATGGTTATGGAGAGTGTGAGATTTCACAGCTCTATCAACTGCTAACTAAGCTGTCAAACGAATAGAATCGGCTCGATCTTACCCGACAAACAATACACAAATGAGCTATGGGCAATTTGCTGTGATTATGCGTGCAAATGGGTAGACTTGTTTTTAATTTGCTTTCCTTCGACAGAGTGTTAAAAAAGATTATCCCCTCATGTCCGCACCTCACTCTTATAGCCAAGAGCATTATTTGCTATGTGACAACAGAATAAAGAAACATGTGTAACAAAAATCCAGAGTGAGAGAAAAAGAGAGAGCAGCGAGCGAGAAAGAGACATTAAGATGTTTGAAACAAACATGTCAAAGAACAAAGGGAGAACGTCACAAGCATGTGCCTGCTAGGAGGTTGTCCTACAGCCAAAAACTGGTCTGCTGGAGTCCCCCTCTCAAACAGAGACCTGACAGAGGATAAATCTGTCTGGTCCAAGGTCAACCTGGAGTGAAAAGCCCCTCTGAACCTAGTGACCCCTCAGTACATCCTGACATCTCTATTGCAGCCATAGGGACCCGTTCTCAGTTCTCAAGTTTATAACACAGTGGCTCAAAAATGAGTGGGAACTGACAGTTTAACTTTCTAATTTGGTTGTAATCATTCATTATAGTAAAGCTAATGTAAGAAAACCACAGTTAAAAGTGC
Organism: Garra rufa; assembly: GCF_049309525.1. Lineage (NCBI taxonomy): Eukaryota > Metazoa > Chordata > Actinopteri > Cypriniformes > Cyprinidae > Garra > Garra rufa. Next base: position 19,552,165 of record NC_133372.1, on the reverse strand, counting down.
TTGTTCTATTCAAGAGAATTCCGCGTTTTATTTCGCCATGACACCTTCACTGGCCTGAGATCTGTGGCTCAGATGTAGTTAATTGACTGTCTATGTGTGATTAATGATAAGGACTTAAACATGCACATCGTGGACTTTCTGACCTAGAACTGAAAGGCAATTTGGGCTCGGAGGGTCATCTCAGGAGAAGCACTTATCTCTTTCTTAAACCAAACTCCACGTTTGGAAGCAGTGGAGAGAGTTGAAGAGAAAGAGCCCAAGACATGGGCACCAGGAGACAGTGGACGTGTGAGACTAAGATATTTAAAGACATTCAATTCATTATCTTCTCACTGGACTTTCAATGGGGTCATTCAAGTGTTTATTTAAATCAATAACAGCAGTCAGTAATATTGGTAGCACTTTATTTTACAATCCTGGTATGTATGTACTAGGTATTAACTCTAGGTAGGAACCTACTCTTAAACCAAATCTTAACCCATGTAGTTACCTTATATTACTGATTAGTACTTTCCTTGGTACACATACACTACCAGTCAAAAGCTTTTGAACAGTAAGATTTTATTTATTTATTTACTTTTTAAGTCTCTTCTGGTCACCAAATATGCATTTATTTAATCCAAAGTACAGAAAAAACAGTAACATTTTGAAATATTGTTACTACTTCAAATAACTGTTTTCTATTTAAAATATATTTTAAAATATTTTACTCCAGTCTTACATCATTCTAAAACTGTTACATCATTCTAAAATGCTGATTTGCTGTTCAAGAAACATTTTTTGTTATTATTGTTATCAATATTTAAAACAGTTGAGTAAATTCAGGATTCTTTGATGAAAAGAAAGATCCAAAGATCAGCATTTATATGAAATAAAAAGCCTTTTGTAACATTATACCATTCAAAAGCATTTTTATAGAAATTAATACTTTTGTACTTTTATAATGTCACAAAAGTTTTCTAATTCAGATAAATGCTGTTCTTCTGAACTTTCTATTTATCAAACAAACCTGAAGAAATTCTACTCAGCTGTTTTCAACATAATAATAATCAAAATAATAAATGTTTGCTGAGCAGCAAATCAGAATATTAAAATGATTTCTGAAAAATCAAGTGACTGGAGTAATAATGCTAAAAGTTCAGCTTTGAAATGACAGGAATAAATTACATTTTAAAATATATTCAAATAGACAACAGCTATTTAAAATAGTAAAAATATTTCAAAATGTTTATTTTTTGCTGTACTTTAGATCAAATAAATACATGCTTGGTGAGAAGAAGAGACTTCTTTAAAAACAAAACAAATTTTAAACATTAAAAATTTTACTGTTCAAAAACTTTTGACTGGTAGTGTACATACAGTAAAATAAAGTGCAGCCACAGTGATTATAGCTAATGACAGCAGAATTAGAATTTCATCTTTATTTTATGAAATTCTTTAATAACAAATGTAGTAATTGACTAGGTTTTAAAAGCAAAATAATAGAACAGTGGCAGTGTACTGAAGTTTTAGCAAACAGTTGATTTGTAGTCATCTACACTTTTAAATGAAGCCTTTGTTGTAGTCTAGACTGTTTATGTTTTTTCTAGACTATAACAAGAAATATTTTTTTTAGTAGAATACTAAATAATATTACTATATTGAAACATTTAAAATGATAGATGTTTGTGTTCTTCCAATTCAAATTGAATTAACAACATTTAAATTGATTGTATGCAACAATAGTAAGTTATGACAAATTTTTCAAGAATTATATGGGCATCAGCTCAACCAAATTAAACAATTTCATATTTTCGGTACTAGTGAATGTCATGAATTCAAGCATAACACTTTTTTTTTTGCTTTTTTAAGCTAAAAATGTCTAGAGGTCTTATATCATCCTGCATGGCTCATCACTGTGCATGCATACAGCTGTTGTTTTAGTGGACGGCGTGGAGGAGACAGACTCCACAGCAATCACATGTACTCAGTGTGATCTACAAGCAGCCACCCTGCGTGAAAGAGTATGGCCTACATCAGTCATTCTGCCACCAGAACTGGCCACCAACCACTGCTCAGATTAATGACAAGGGTCTGCTTAACATCATTAATGAAGGTTTTTAATCAACCCCCACCTCTTTCCTCCCCTACCAACCTGACCAATAGCTTAAATTCAACCGGGTCCAATAAATATGGCTGCTGTTGCCAGTCACAGTAATCCAGCCGTGGAGGCTGCTGGGGTTGCCAAGTATCAACGGAATGGAAGAAAACAGACTTACAGCCAGGTCACTGAACAAGGCAGGTCAATAAGGAGAGTTAATTTGAATTAGCAGCCATGCTCTGGCCGCACAGAAAATCAACAGTTTTCTTCTGTGGTGTCAGAGCCTTTAGCAAACCTCTGTAGTCTGCAGACTGATGATATCATGTGGGGACAAGCAAGGAGCTTCTGTCTTGACTTCACAGGGATGGTGACCATCTCAGGGTGTCCTTGGCTTGTGCTTGGAGGTTGTTACTGGAGCATGACCTACTAGGCTCACCACAAGCACTGCCTCTCTTGAAAAGCTTGGCCAGACCCCCACACAGACAGACAGCGCCCTACACAAGCCACAGGGCAATGCGCATTAACACGGCGCTAATTAGCCAAAGCAGTGGCCATCCAATTATATATGCTTCAATCAAAGCTCAGAGGTCAAAGGCTCTGTCCACCTCAAGCACAAACAGACTTAAAGGGATTCTCCACCCAAAAAATAATTTACTTCGCCTCATGCAGTCCCAGATGTGTATGACTTTCTAGCTTCAGATGCACACAAAGATTCTTAGAAAAATACTCCATCTCTTTGAGTCCGTTTAGTGCCAGTGTATGGGACCTATAAAATGGACGCATTAAAAAAGCACCTAGAATATGGCCATGCAGAACAAGAAATTAACATGTGCTTTTTAAAGGGTTAGTTCACCAAATATGAAAATTAGCCCATTATTTACTCACCTTCAAGCCATTCTAGGTGTATATGACTTCCTTCTTTTAGAGGAATGCAATCTGAGTTATATTAAAGGTGACATAGAATGCATTGATACAATATTTTAAATTGTTCTCTGACATCTTCATAGAAGGTATATAGCTTAGGTAAGGGCAACAATTCTCCAGAAGCGGTTTTACAGGTCCATTTACAACCCTAGGATTTGTCCCTAGAATAAAATGGTCTGTTATTACCTTTTTTGGAAGGTTCAGGAATAATAATGATGAGCTCTGCGCTGATTGGTTGTTTCACAGAGTGGCTGATTTCAGTAGCTCACACAGCAGGAAGGCAGCACAGGGAGGAAAATATATATTTAATCATGGAGCCCGAGCCGCTATTAATATGCAGGGCATTGAAACTGTCGTTTTGAATGCACAATCACTTTTTACTTTTACTTTTGAGATTTGCTATCGCACGTGCTCTGTGTATACTACAGCGACAGTACTTACCACACATTTTACAAGTTTAGATGCTTGTCAGCGGTGCAAATCATTCACCATCGTCCGTGCAGTCATCTCTCCTTACTCTGTTCATGTAGTAAGTGAAATTTTTGTACTGCAATGTAACAGGCTACCGCTAGCAAGAAGCTAACCATGACCCTTTAGTGGCTCGCCTTGTATTATTAGAACGCGTTATTTGTTTTCTGTGCCTTTCTGAGTACAGAAAACAACCCATCCCTGCACTTAACATCCACTGCACAACCTGGAACATAACATTTATTTCTGTGATCTGCCATTTTCGCTATTGTCCTTGCTTCTGCCTACCTGCAGAACCTCTGATGTTTTGGCTATGCAAATGTTGGGGGCATAACTATTAATGAACCCTATACCATAACATCATAGTTAGTGTTATGATAGGATTGGCCTCTTTTTCAGTGGTCTTTTGCAAACACCAGATTTATATAAGAAGGAGGAAACAATGGTGTTTGAGGCTCACGGTATGTCATGTCCATGTACAGAACTGTTAATATTTAAATTAACTATGCCAATTACAATTTTCCATTCTATGGCACCTTTAAAAATGTTCTGGCTCCTACAAGCTTTATAATGGCAATTGGTGGGTGTTTCTCTTCATCAGTCCAAAACAAGTCCAACAAAGTGAATCCATCCAAGAAAAATATCCATATTTAAAACTTTCTCTTAAACTAGCTTGTGCTCACTGTTGTACACGGAGCTGCTTTCATTTATAATGGTTAGCACAAGTCAGAGAAAAGTAATTATTACATTTTAAATATTGATATATTTCTTCCAGAAATGCATCGATTGACTACAGGAGGCCTTTATTCACCCCCCAGAGCCATGTAAGGCACGTTTTATTATGGATGAATGTGCTTTATTGGATTGTTTTAGACTGAAGAAGAGAAATACTCACCAATTGAAAGAGCCAAAACAATTTTAATATAACTCCAACTGTATTTGTCTGAAAGATGGAAGTCATATACACCTAGGATACCTTGAGGATGAGTAAATAATGGGCTAATTAACCTTTTAAGTATGAATAAACAGTGGATATGCTAGTAACATGCATGCTAAGCAACTAGTTAATAGTGAAAAGAGTTACAAAAATACTAATATTTGTTCTTTTTAAAGGGTTTATTAACCCAAAAATAAAAATTTTGTCATTAAATTCTCACCCTCATGTCATTCCAAACCTATAAGAGCTTAGACAACAATGCGACTGTAATGTTGAAGGCCCAGAAAGGTAGTAAGGACATTGTTACAAACAGTCCATGTGGCATCGAGGTGGTGTAACTGTAATGTTATGAAGCTAAGAGAAAACTTTTTTGTGTGCAAAGAAAACAAAGATAATGACTTTATTCAACAATTTATTCTCTTCCGTGTCAGTCTTCGGCAGGGAATGTTTCAGTTGCATTACTGTCTATGCATGGTCAGAAAGCTCTTGGATCTAATCAAAAACATCTTAATTTTTGTTCCAAAGATGAAGGAAGATCTTACAGGTTTGGAATGACATGAGGGTGAGTAATTAATGACAGGATTTTCACTTTTGGATGAACTATCCCTTTAACTATTAACCATGATTTCAGTCACACAGGGGTTCATGAATTAACTCTTGACGCAAAACTCAGCACATTGTGAAGCGTGATGTAAGCATGTTGTGAAACTTCTCTCTTCTTGCGAGAGTTTCAAAATGCACTTACATCACACTTCACAACTTGCTAATGTTTATGTATTGCATATATACATATGACAGCTGCCAGAACCAATGGTTAATAGTTAAAAAGTTTACAATATTAGTTTCTTTCTCATACACTCCTATTGTTTCACTTTAAAATACACTGATTCATCCCCTGGGGACATACAATTACTGCTGTGTTGACTTTGTGTGGCTTTGAATTGTTAGGTCCCATACACTTGCATTACATGGCAGAATGTGAGTGAGTAGATCATGAAGGAAATTAAAATTTTTGGGTGGAGAGTATCTCTTTAAACATTCTGAACTCTCGATAAACCAATACAAGCATGCAAAATGGGACCCAAATTAGCTTGTTAAATAAATCTACATCTCAAATGTCCTCCAATTTGTCCTTTCTGAAAAGAAACGAATCAAAATGCATGTTTAGACCATTTATTATGATTCATACCTAGCCATCTTTTTTCAAACCCCCTCTCATTGCCTACAAAGATGGCAATGTAGACTGCCTCAGTGATATACACTGTCATCTGTCACCTTAATGGGAGAATTTAATGCTACATTAATTACACAACAGAGACTGCATAGCCAGCAGCCATCTTGTGGTCTTTTTTTCTCTTCCTCTCCACAGCGGTAGTTGAGATGGGATTACTTGCTGTCACATTAATTTGCCTCTGCATCATTTCAGTCCTTAATACAATATGGACATGATATCTAATTATTTGTATAGCTAGTGTAGCTTGATGTGAATTAATTTCATCACAATCAAGATGAAAGCTCGAAACGTATGCTTTTCGTGGATAAGAGCCTGCAGTGGAAGGCTCGGTTCATAGTGTTTGCCAATTAGTAATGCTGGTTTTTAAAGAGCAGAAGGCAGCATCCCCAGTTGGGACTGAGGCGGGGAGGGGGGCTACTTAATCTGAAGTGTCTCAGTAAAAACTCAGCAGGTTCGGTACATATAAGGTCCCTGAGCTCACATCAAGCTCAACATACAGTGCAGGCTCAATATAAATGAATTAATCAAGTCATTCATAAAACAACTGCTAATTTGAAAAGAATCTTTCATAGCATGCAGTATTAAACATCAAACTGATGACCAGCCTTTGGGCTGTTAAAGCAGGAAGGAATTTATTAGTATATGTCTCGTTGCTTGGGATGATAAAGTTAAAAGAATATTCTGGCTTCAATGCAAGCACTGACAGCACTTGTGGCATATTACCACACTGTAAATATTAAGTTCAGTTTACTTTAAAAAAAAAGTTTGGAAACTAAAAGTAAAGAAAGTAAATACTTCCTGAGTAAATTAAGTAATAAATATCAAGTTTAAAGAAGAAGCTCACTTCAAAAACAAAAATTTACAGATAATTTACTCACCCCCTTGTCATCCAAGATGTTCATGTCTTTCTTTCTTCAATTGTAAAGAAATTATGTTTCTTGAGGAAAACATTTCAGGAATATTCTCCATATAGTGGACTACTGACTTCTATTCCTGGAATGTTATCCTCAAGAAACATTTCTTTACGACTGAAGAAAGACATGAACATCATGGATGACAAGGGGGTGAGTATATCATCTGTACATTTTTGTTGAATTGTTGAATTTTTGTTGTCTTGAATCTTGGTTACAGTAAGACTCATAGGAAGTGAATGAGACCAGTATATAAAATGTAAAATGTTGTAAACTGTTTCAATACACAAGCTATAAAAATGCAACAAGTCAAAAAAAAGTGTGGAAAAGAAATTTCTGTGTAAAGTTATATCCAATTACAATGGCAGTGTAACGCCCAAAACCTTAATGTGACCATAAAGATGACAATTTAAACTTTATGTAAGTGCTTTTATAAAATTATTATTTAAACAAAAATCAACCTTATTTTGTGAGTATATCACTAAAACCAAGATTTTTGCTCTGGTTACACTGTATTTTAAGATGTTTTTGTTATAGCAGTAGTTGAATTATACAATTAACATTTATTACAGTACTATAGATTATAGTTACAGTTTGTTTTAGGCATATAGTTGCTTGTAATTATAATTTACTATTATTATTGTAGTAAGTACATGTAACAAGTAACACTGCAAAACAAAGAAATAAAGTGTTTCTGAATATTTTGTATTTATATATTGTATTTATTTTTTTATTTATTTTTTTTTTATTTTTTTTTTTTATTTTATTTTTTTTTGGTATTCAACATTATGTCCCAAATGTTGTAGATTGAGCTTAACTTGTATTGAACACAGAAAAATAATCTTTAAAAGCCAGCTTTAAAGCAGCGGTGCTGGTGCGAGCCGATGCCGCTGCATCAATGTTGTGTTTGTCTAAGGGGAGTGTGTTCTCTCTGATGGCAGCCATATTTATATTCTGCTCACAGAGCACTGATCATCTGCCACCATCTGCATAGTTTTACTGCCTGTGATCAGTACGCAACTACAACAGCCTGTCAGCAGGCTTTACAATGCTGTTACAGCGCCACAGTGCCACATCAAGCAGCCCTCTCCTATCATAAATGCCATCTCTTCACAACACACAGCTCTTTCTCTTTCTCTTCCCTCATCTCCTGTCTCTACCCCCCTGCTCTCTCTCTGCTCTGTGTCTGACTGAATGAGGAGTGTTTCAGTTTTGTACGCTCTCTGAACAGCCCCAGGCCAAAATCTGACCATAGCTTTGCAGCACACCTTGCCCCAACAGTCACATAAAGTTAAGCTGTCTCTGTGCTGTGCATTTAATACATTTAGTGTCGCTCTCAAGGGTTTGCGAACGGGTATAGGGAGCTAAGATACAAGATGTGAGTGATATCTATCACTTATGGAGAGCATTTGAAGAAAATACATACTTCTTCATTCTTTACAGTAGGTCTCCCAAAGAGGATATCATTTCTCATGAATACACAAAGCATCTTCCTTCTAGCCCTGATTCGAAAACACACAAGCCTGAACGACGTTTACCTTTAAATCCTGACTGAAACCGATACCCTGTCTTCAAGTTGAAGAAAAGGCAAGACAAAACGAGCTTTTAAACACTGTCGGTTTCTGAATTTTTATCCCTAGCCGTCCTTCCTACACAATCGAAATCCCCTGTGACGAGTTTAGCATATTGTTTGTGAATAACATCCGTCTGGGTTGGTGGGGAGTACCTGGCATTGCCCCTTTGGCAGTGTAAAACATCTTCTCGCTGCGTTCTGTCTTGCTCGCGGTTATCGCCGTCTATTCTTTAAGGAATTTCTTCTGCATTACAACAGCCTCTGTGACAAGCCTAGAGATGTTACAGAGAGAGAGAGAGAGAGAGAGAGAGAAGGAGATCCTTAGGGAGGGCTTATTGATTTGTGAAATGCATTCTAAAGGGTCCCCGGCCCGTTTTACTGTGGGGCAGTTGGGTTTAACAAGGACTTTGAACTCCTTGCAAGCAGGAACCGGCTCTAAAGAGGGTATGAATGGCGTAGAGCATTAGGGTAGTCTAGGGGTCTATTCCTCACTAACGGAAGAAGCCACTCATAGGGGCTTCCTCAGGCCTCGGCTCTATTGGGAGGAGAGGATTCAGGGTGAAAAACGCTCAGCCCAATCACGCATGCAAAAAACATGAGCGCCAATGGGGTATTCTGATTACAAAACAACACTGGGGAAGAGCAGGAGTCATGGTTAATAATATTGTGAAGGCAGAGGGAAGAGGAAGAGTCTGCTTATAGGTATGGGGCTAATTAACAGAGTTTTGTCTGCACAAGGAATCCAGGGCAGAAAATAATGCTCTGATTCAATATTCCCTAAAGATTGTCTTCAAAGCTAAAACAGGGGCTATTAAACGCATCAGAAATGATGATAATAATAATGCAAGCTCGTGCGACACTGCCGGCGCTTTCCGGCTCTTTCAGAGGGGGGACCTGCTGTGTTTTATCCCTGCCTGTGAGACACGGAGGAGAAAGTGCCTCTAAAACACATCAACCTGATTACACGCTCTCCCATGGTTCATGATATGATAATAAGGATGCTGATGATGCAAACACCATTATTGCAAATTACACCAGAAACAAGGCATGAAAACGATGCACAGAGGCGTTAAAACGTTGCTCACTTCTCCAATTCTCGACAATGTGCCGTTAAAAGATATTTTGTGCATTCTTTCTTCTAGTCTAATTGCAGTCAGCGTACATTCCCAGTTCTGTGATTTTCGCTGTGGGCACCGTAATAACAAATAAATGAAACTCTCTGACAGTCTGCTAATGACTTGTTATTGAAGTTAGGGTGAACATTACATTGTAATTTAGGTCCATTCACAGTTTTTGCTTTGCTTGCTCTCTCTCTCTCTGTCTATCTTTTAACACATACGTATTGCACACCACAGCACCCAGGGCACAACAAAGAGGATAGATTAAAAGAAATAAGATTTATATTTACAGGCCTACTCTGGATTTAAGCCACACAAGTAATTAAACTTCTTAACAAATGCTCTGTCAGTGTGTGACAGAACACCGCAGGACACCTGCATGTGTTGACGAGGTGATTTACAGCGACGGTCAAGTTTAAAGAACACATTCAGTTGACCTGAACACCTCGACAGGCAGATTCGTCTTAACAATTGCGCTCACAGCATCCCCACCTCTATATACTTTCCATTTATCAGGAGTCCAAATGAGGCTTGACTCATCTAAATGGGGTTTTCATGGGATGGACAGTGACTAATCTATGCTCAAGTGTCTCAAGGCCAATTAGACCTAATTGAAATGACATATTTTCATCTGTGAAAGAGTGCTGTGTTATTCATAGTAATTAACATGTAATTACAGTCTTATTAAGTACTTATTACATTGTAATTACTCCTGTGGTGGCAGAAAATTATAATTAATACCTGATTTATTCTGTGATGTCTTTGCAAAAGAAAAAAATGTCATGTTTGGTACTAAACAATTTAACACAATAATGTTTGAAGCTCTTGTGGAGAGATTTTTCTTTTGTTTATTTTGCACCAAGTGCAGGTGTATGGTGTTAGACTCTTTCTCTTATTGGTATTGACCTGCTGCTCTCCTGGCCATCAACCCTCCTCCCAAACAAAAGAGGAGCTGTAAGATCCGTTCCCCTCTCTGCCGGCAAGGAGGATCATGCCTTGTGCTATTTTTCTCACTCTCTCTCTCTCTACTCCTCCTCCTCTGTCTTTTCGTCCTCCCTCCAACTGTCTGCTCACATTTCATTAAGTCAGGAGGAAACAGGACTGGAAGCCATTGCTGGGGATCCACTCCTATTAGGGCACCTATTATCATCCCAAATCAGTCACGTTTTAGCATTTAAGTGCTGAAAGTTCACGCCAGATTTTCTAGAACTGTGCCCTGAGGTACGGAGGGTGCATCAAACAGGAATAGAAAAAGTGTTCCTCTCAATTCCCTCTTCACAGCTTCTGCTAAAAACACTTTTTTTTCTTTTCATCCTCTACCAAACCAAGTGACTGCTTGCAAAATTGTAGCGGATTTCACAGGGCTGAAGTCAAGGGGTGATGGGATGCTTGCTGAAAGAGCCTGGCACAAGTAATGAGTGTTCACAATGCTAAGTAAATAATATGTTCTGTTACAAAATACTCAGCTCAGTGATTTTCCTTAAACTGCTCCAAATTTCAAGTCTACAAATTTTGCACTTGGTCTCATTTTCCTTTGTCTGCAGACATCAATAGACACTTCATAAATACAATACAGAAATAAATTACATTTTAAATATTAAAAAAGATTTAAAAGATTATTGCTCAATATTACTGTGTTTACTCTATAACACTTTAGCATAGGGATCCATTCTCACTATTAACTATTTGCTTATTAGCATGCATATTACCAACATACTGGCCGTTTATTAGTACTTATAAAGCACATATGTGACCCTGGACCACAAAACCAGTCTTAACGGGTATATTTGTAGCAATAGCATGAAAACAAGAAAACATTGTATGGGTCAAAATTATCGATTTAATTTTTTATGCCAAAAATCATTAGGATATTAAGTAAAGATCCATGTTCCATGAAGATATTTTGTAAATTTCCTACCGTTAAAATAGAAAAACTTATTTTTTTATTAATAATGTGCTTTGCTAAGAACTTCATATGGACAGCTTTAAAGGCGATTTTTTTTTCATCTCGACCAAATATTGTCCTATCCTAACAAACTATACATCATTGGAAAGGGTATTTATTCAGATTTCACATCCTTAATCCAACCCAATACCTAAACTTAACAACTTACTAACTATTAATAAAAAGTACATTATATGTTTATTGAGGCAAAAGTCATAGTTACACTGGAAAAAGAGATCAATAGTTTCAACTTAAAAACTTAAGTTCAGCAGCTGCCTTAAAATTTTAAGTTAAATCAACTTAAAACTTTAAGTTATTTCAACTCACGACAATGAAATTAACTAAAATGACTTGTACTTTTAAGTTGATTTAACTTATGAGTTGAAATTACTTGTAGTTTTATGTTGATTTAACTTAAAATGTTAAGACAGCTGCTGAACTTGTGTTTTTAAGTTGAAACTGGTGACAACTTTTTACAGTGTAGTAGTTGGTTAATAGCACAAACTGAAAATTAAAATAAATTGTTTTTCCTGTTTTGTTTTAATCAAATTGCAATTGTTTGATGAAAATACAGTAAAACAGTAATATTATTAAATATAAGTCAAATTTAAAAGACCCGTTTTCCTATTTTAATAAATATAAAAAAAAAATGTATTATTTATTCCTTAGTGAGCATAAGACACATATTTCAAAAACATTAAAAAAGCTTAATTATTCCAATTTTTGGTGGAAGTATATACATATATACATTTTAATACCTTATATATAATACCTTTTATACCTTTTTTTCATTTCATATGATTTTCATATATGAAAAAATGGTCACTTTCTATTAAAGAAAAATCTTTACATCTTTCACATTTCACTTTTCCTTTCCTTTCCTTTTTCCATTCCTTTAAAACATGTATAGCAGGGCCTTCAATTATAAAGGTGAATATATACAGTGTGTGTATGTATGTGTGTATATAAGCCATCAAAACTGTAAGTCTACATTTTCATAGTAGCTCTGAATCGAACATATCGAACATGACAGTAAGTTACACATGCTGAATGTGACATAAACACAACTATTT
>NC_133372.1:19480476-19539402 GCF_049309525.1 Garra rufa | reverse complement strand
ACACAAGACAACGCAATGTAAATTGAGAATCAAGCGGGTAAACAGTGTGCATATGGCTGCTGCACCTGAAGGAAGCAGAACGAGCGTCACTAATGAACCCCGGCAAAACACTGGCGCGAGTAATGAGAGATAACACTACATTTTGCAACACCGAAAATAAAGGTGAAATCATCAATGAGCGGGAGCAGGGGTGAAAAAAGAGGGGAGAAAGCAAAGCAATGATTAAATGATCAAAAGCTGGCGGAGTGAGTCTCCATGTCACTGCCAAGCACACTCATCTACCTACAAGTGAAAGTTAGGTTTCAAGCACAGTGTAATTATAGCTGGGAATGTCAGTTTGACATTAATGCAGCCAGCAGAAATTCCCTAATTGGCCTCAGAGGAGAAAGTGAACCAGAAAATATATTAACATTTTAAAAAAACATATTTTGCCTAATCCTTTCACTTTCCAACAATATTTGAAGACCAAAATGCCCCAGGCATGAGAATTTAAATGAGCAATTTTGTTTTTGAAGGAAACGGCCAATGAGACAGAAAATAGACTAAAGGGAAATCATTAGTGTATGAGAGCTCCTGACAGGCCTGCCTGGCTGACTGGCTGGCCTGTCACAGGGAGTCTGTGTTCTTGAGCTCCATGCTATGAGCTAAGCAGATAACATGAAAAGACCTATAAACGTGCAGCCAGAAGTCAAAGCCTATTATCTGGAAATTCAAATGCAGTGGTGAGGAGGAGTAAGAGCTGCTGGAAGGGTAGGGGTAGGGGGGCTGCAGGCCTTGTTTCTCACCAATGAAAAAAAAAAAAAAAGAAGAACTAGGAGTTGTAACTGGCTCTGGTATCTAATATCAACTTACAGTGGCTGTGGGAAATATGTCCAAACATAATTCATATACAGCTGAAAAACTGGAAAGGTGGAGATAGCTGCAAAATGTTTAAAGTTGGAAGTGCTGGTTCTGTCACAGGAGAGTGGGCAGATGTGATATGACCATATCAGGGAAACACAGCAAAGTGCAGTCAGGAGATGTTAGGCCAGTCTCCTGGTGATGGAGCAGCTGAGGCTGACATGGCCCCAGGCTTGCCACTGCAGGGCACTCACTCGCCCGCACTGCACTGCCTTTTTGAAACAAAACACAGAGCTGCGACCAGAGGAAGCCGTCATGGCACTGACCACAAGGGTCAGACGTTTTACCTCCAGCAAGAAAAAGGAGGCGATAAGAAGATGGGATGGATTGAGTGAACGTATAGATGAAGGGAAGTGAGAATAACAACAGATCACAGACTGTGTGGCGCTTTTGTGCGACAAAACATTGCGAGCAATGGTCATGTATTTCACAGGTACCTTGAAAATGTATTTATGCGTTGTATAATTTGCCATTTTCTTCTTTGACTTGATTTTTTTCTCTCAAACTTTAGTTGCTTTCCAGGGTTGGGCAGGGTGTTTGATCTCTTACTGCACTAAAATACGATGAGCAAAGCATTTAATCAGTAGCTTTGATAAACATTTGGCATAAAGCAGTTGGGCTCTTGTCTCTGACACCTACAGCCCAGGGCGAAAGATTGCGACAAAGAAGGATTTTCACTGGCAATTTCAGGAATTCTACCAGCCCTGTCAGCCAAGCTGTCACTCACTCTGACATAAGGATGGTGGATATCAAAGGAAGACAGGACTTTTTATCTCAAAGAAGCACAGGTACGATAGAAGTTCAGACAAATTTTCACCACAAAAAAGTGCATCTAAGCAGCAGCCAACAAGTTTTTCAAATTAACACACGTTTTGTTTAGGTAGGTGTTGTATTTGCAATGCAGTTAATGCAATAACCACTCAGGCAAGTAGAATTTGACAGTTTTATTGACCAATAGTTAAAAATTATGTAAAAATGACCCTTTAATTTTCCAACATAAATTCCTTTTGATGTTGAATGATCATTTTAACTGACACTAAACTATGGGAGAGGCTGTTGTAGGATGTCACAAATACCAAGTTCAGTCATGAAACTCTAGATGGCACCTTAACTTGTATATTAAAAACGTTAAACTACTTGGCACAAACTGATTGGTTAATGTTGCATATGCAGCCAATGAGCTTTGTGCTTTACATTTAAATGGTTGGTTAGCATTCACTAGAACATTTCGCAGTGTACCTTTAGAGGTCCTCTCAAACCCTCCACCTTCCCCAGCTCCACCTGTATAGATCTTCCACAAGTTATTTTATATGCTACTTGTGCAGCAGCAGTATGTCTTAAATACTTATAGCACCGTATCAGCACATATATTGGCAGTAGCAAGTTCCTGTACTTGCTTAGCAGCAGCAGCAGCAGCAATAATCTGCAATATCAGCAATAACCAACAGCAGCAGCAATTCAGCAGCATACCAGATCTATTCCACCATGACCAAATACATTAACATTGTCATATCCATTACCATGCTAAAATCTTCCAAGAGTTGTCATGATAGAAGTAATCTAAAAAGATGTCATAGTTTTATGTTGCTGCCATATCATGGCAAAAAAAATAAAAAACAATAAGATCTTAGAATGTACTACACCTGAAAATGTGCTTCACATGATAACATCTAAATTAATTGCTTTCAATCTTTAAAATATTATTTAATCACTAAACCAAATTAAATACATAAGGTTACACCAAATTTAAGGTCTGGATAATGTAGAAATAGCAGGTTACCACTACTTACAGGGTGTCAATCAGCTTTATGTAACTTCAATGAACTATAGATTTATGGACAAGTATATCATGGTGCAAAAGATTTATTGTCATGAAGAGCACTAAACAAATGATGTATGCTCTACAAGGTTCACCTCTAATAAAATAATTTAAAATGAGCAATGGCAAGCCGTTTTCTGTTTGTTGATTTCATATACAGCATATATTATCTCACACATTTTAATATTTCAGCATCTTATTACATTCAAACACAAATTGTGTCAATATTAAGGAGAAAGAGGACCACCGCAAGTTATAATACACAAACCTGATATTTTGAGTCTTTGGAGTTTCAATGAATAAACAGTAAAAGCATTGTCATACCATCAGGACTCCATGTGTCTGACTACAAGGCCATGCTCACTATGGTCAAGGAGAGAAAGAGGACGAAAGAGGGAGAGAAGGAGAGATAAAAAAGGGGGAAGGCCTCTCCTATATGGTTTCTCCTCGTTACTCGCCCTCCAGATGGGAACATGGAGTGCTGGCTGTTCTCCTTCTCATCAATACAGCATAGCTTTTTGTCAGTAATTTGCAATAAGTGTCCACACCACATCTTTAGGGAGCTGGAAATCATTACTGGATAAGGTCCTGCTCAGCTCCTAATTGGAAGCGTTGGGCCTTATCAACTGAGGATTTTCCCAGACCTCTGACAGATACCAATACAAAAATCATTGTTCAGTTGTCAATTTAAGAGACCGTTAAAGGAGCTTATTTTAATTCTAATTGGAACTTCCTCCCCACTTCATAGCAACTGTGAGAATAAGAACAAATGAGTCCTTGGCAGTGTGTGCATGTTGCTTTGAGCAAACGCGGTGTCCATGTCGAGTCAAGAGAGTAAAGGACCTTGGGTATTAGCTCGAAAGTGTTACGCTGTGCAGGTCAAATTTACAGGTTAGAGTTGTGACTTCTTACATCTTACAAATGAAAACGGCGAGCAAACACATTAGTTTACAAAAATCCTCATGGGTGGTTTCCAGGGACTTAATCATGGAGTACGGATGTGCCTGAGTCTGGTCTGCAAAGCTCCCAATTAAGCAATACTGCATCTGCTTAAGACATTTGTTTGGAGTGCACGTGGGCTAGTATTGATCGGGCTAAACTGACCGCCTGATAGTGTATCTGCTGCATATTTATGCTCGTTGCTCTCCTGGTGTCCTGGAGCTGGGCTTTGCTGCTGTCGCTGTTTTTAATCCAGCACCAGGGGCTGTGAAGGACCCTCTTGTTCAGGAAATAACTGCGAAAGCCACCAGATGCGGCAGTGACTAACATGCGTAAATGGTTCGGCGGTCGCCGATGCGATGACAGAGAATTTGTGTCTGAATCTCAGTTAACAGCCAAGGGGGATGTCAGTAAGCTTTCAAACGAGGACAAAATTTGTTTTGACATGACAAAGGCGGTTGATCATCTATAGCAAAGACTAATTGCACCCTTGAAGTACACCCATGCATGCACACACACACACACACACACACACACACACACACACGCATACTGACATCACATGACATTTATGCTCATTCATCACCTGCGTTGAATAAAAATTGAGGTATAGCAACCAGGATGCAAATTTGTAAATAGACTTTATTTTAAGGTGTCCTTATTACAGAGTAATTATACAATTAAGTACCGAGTAATATTAATTAACTACATATACTTACTATACGGTTAGGGTTAGGATTAGGGATTGTCTTAGGGTTACTTGCATGTAATTATGCAGAATTAATTGTTATTATAATAGTAAGTGCATGTAACGTATTAAATAGACACCTTAAAGGTCCCATATTGTACACATTTCTGCAGGTTTATTTTAGTTGTTGATGTCCTTAAGAATATATATTTGAGGTATAAGTGCCAAAATCCATCTCAATATATTTTTAGAGCTCCTTTTTTAGGAGCTCTGTCAAAAACAGGTCGATTTTGGCCCATCTAATTAATATTCATGAGCCTCTCTTCTGATTGGCCTGTTGTTTTCTGAGTGACGCACAGCCAGGCCAACCACAGGTAACTACGGTCATGTATGCTTTAGCTGAGCCCAGAGCCATAGAGAGAGCCTAGCCTGCTGATACTCAACAGGATATTTCAGAATGATCATTCATGTTTTTTCTTTTTCAAACACCGAATGCAGTAAGCTACATAACTGTTGCTTTAGTAAAGCCCCTTTCACAATGCGCGCTGATTCTGGAAAATTACGGGAACGAGCGCTGTGTGAACAAAAGCCAGAACCATAAAGGCAGTGTTGTAGATGCACGTTATCATGCGACTCTTCACAACGAAAAAATACGTGCAAAGTGGAATGAAGCGGCAATCGGGCAGAGCCAGCTCCTCACTATCAGCGCTGAAGCACAGATTGTTCATCAGGTTAGTTTCAGTTTAGTGAAACGTATGCGTCGCATTACATCTCACATCCATACGTCACATGTCTTTATGGGTTGTGTGTAAAGCACGCACAGATTCCGGAAAACAACTGTGAATGAACCAAATCAAACAACTCCGGAACAAGTCATGGGACACATTATGCGTGTATTTACCGGAATCGCTGTGTGAAAGAGGCTGAAGTTGACGTGTCACTGGTCTCTTATATTCAAGTTGTTCTGAAGCCTGTGTAATGATGTAGTTTCGACATCTATCAACTGAATAGCGTTTTCTCGACTTGTTTTCGTGTTGTTGTTGCTTAGCAATGTTATGGACACAATATTATCTGGGTTTGACAAAAGGAGGGTGGGACGGTGGTTGGTGACTGAAGGCGGTGACTGAGTAGATCGGACGTCACATCGTTACGGAAGTCACAGTGGCTCGTGAAAATGAACAGCTACTTTAAGCAGGCTGTGTGCAGTTTACTGTGGATTGACTGTTTTGAAACTCATATGGTAGTTACATAGCCCCTAGACCTCAGTTATCATGAAAAAAGCCAGGAAATTTTGATTTTGACAATATGGGACCTTTAAAATAAAGTGCTACATATCATTTAAAGTCAAATTCTAAACTAATAATTCATACAACTGTAATTTTATAGATAGATAGATAGATAGATAGATAGATAGATAGATGATAGATAGATAGATAGATAGATAGATAGATAGATAGATAGATAGATAGATAGATAGATAGATAGATAGATAGATAGATAGATTTCAGTAAATTTTCAGTAAACCTTACCCAGTAGCAGCAAAGGTGTTTTGCAATATAATATGAACACAGTAAGTACATTGTAAGTACATAGTAGTTAAGGCCACCTAATATAAAGTGGGACCTCCAATTCAAGATACTGTAGGGCTAATCTAATTCAAATTCACACTCATAATTTGAAAGGAAGCCAATTATTGCACAACACTATAAATCATATGGTGAAATCTATATCTAAATCCATTTGAATAAGAAATATTATAACACTAAGGCCACTGATATAGGCTCCAGCATCTCCGCAACCATATATTTAGTAAAATGGATGGATAGATATTATTATACATATATGCCAAAAACCATAAAAAATGGTAGGGCAGGGAATGTAAAAAAAGGAAATATCCTGTTAAAAGGGAAGGCAAAGAAAAGGGATGTGAATTTGCACTTTTTTGCCTCGGCAATGTTTTCCTAATGTCCACTCTCTCTGGGAGCCGGTGTTGTGTTTGCCGGCTGTTTTACTAGCTGTCAGAAGGCATTTGAAATGAGGAGGCATCTAAGCATGCGTACAAGGGGATTCATTTGACCTCATTATACCGCAATAAAGCAAGAAGCCGGTTTACTAAATATCACTGCACCACTCACACTTCACATCATATCATGCAGAGGAGCACGCTAAAAAGATGATTTCAGAAACGTCTGGTGAGTGGAGGGAGGCGGAGGGAATCGAGAGGGGGGGTTAACCTTCACTAGCCAGAAGGGATTCTAACAAGCGTGGGGGGAAAAAAAAACAGCTACGTAAAGCCCTGTTTAAGAGCAGAGCCAGCGAAAAAAAAAAGATTTATGCTTTTAATTAATGGCAATTAAACCATGCCTGTTGGGCTGGCCTATGGCAATTGTTCTCAGTAAAAAGGAGGCTGTGCTGGTGACAAGCATTTGAATCCACTAAGTTCTACCAAGGGAGCTGACACTGCAGGCATCAAACCCAAACTAAATCAATAAAAGAATTAAACTTTTATAAATTGCATTTTGACAAGTATCAGATAGCGCTATGCTTTGATATTACAAATTCCTTGGAGGTGATGCAAACAAGAGGAGCGGCAGTTAGTGATCCAAACAATCAAAGGCTCTCGTTAACATGCGCTGTCAGATGCCTCTATGCTATTAATTACTACAAATTAATGTGACTCTGCCCGCCTCTACTGATTGGAATGATAATCAGACTCCAGCAGGCAGAGGGAAACATATGCAGCCTTGACCAAAATAAGACATGCTAACATATGCTCACATAGACTCATGTTTACTGGGCCAATCATTTGACTAGTGTGGATCTTAAATGTGCACACCCAAACAAATTGCATCATTTGTGACATGTTTTTTTTTTTTTTTTTTTTTACGGCAAAATAATGCTGTAATTTAATTTTTTTTTTTAAATAATGCTCTCCAGTGACCTCCGCTGCTAACAACCAGACACAGAAACGCACAGACATTTATGATATTTTGCTAGCATGCCACGGCACATTAGCAACGATTCAGTTTTCGTGGTGTTTGAGGGGAGGGCGAGTCTGTGGAAGCATCATCGCAGCTCAACTTTTTTGTCAGTCGTGTCAGCACGAGAATGTGGGCATCACCATGCTTCAGATGCAGCGGGCAGCGACATCGTTCAGCTGGGAGCCAACAGCCTTTCTAAATGAGTCTAAGCTCTGTGATTATGCCCCCTCGCTAAATTGTTTGCCATGAGACTAATCAAGCTTGCCAGTAGTGCTTACGCACCCAATTTCTCATCCTTAACAGCTATATCTTCTGTGGCATCCGACACTATACTTCGAGACGGGGTGCTATTTGAATCTGTGCTAAATCCCAGCCTGCCCTCATTTATTCAGGGCTCATGTAATATTCAATTCCAGCAGAATGCTCAGCAAGTTGTGGCAGCGCTCTCAAGTTTACAGATTTATTGTGAGGTTCCGTGTCTTATCTACATAAAAAAAGTGGCTCTTAGAATAATTAATATGACAAAGGTTTGCAACATTTTTATGTGTTTGGGTAGTTTGCATATACTGTCCATATATTCTACATAAATTAGAAATGTTTATTAGATGTTCACATGGGGTTAGTTTTAAAATGTCCATATTTTCAAATACTTTCATTGTAGATGCAGGATGAACTGTTTTGTTAATAAAACATTAACAAACTGTATATAATGCTTAACAGATTATTAGTTAATATATATTCAAATGGCTAATACACTGTAAAAAGTTTTCACCAGTTTCAACTTAAAAACTTAAGTTCAGCAGCTGCCTTAACATTTTGAGTTAAATCAACTTAAAATACAAGTAATTTCAACGCATAAGTTAAATCAACTTAACTAATTTTATTGTGGTGAGTTGCAATGACTTGTAGTTTTAAGTTGATTTAACTTAAAATTTTAAGGCAGCTGCTGAACTTAAGTTTTTAAGTTGAAACTGATGAAAACATTTTACAGTGTAACGTGAGATAATGTGCTTGTTAATGTTTACTAATAAACGTATTAAACATTAACTAATGACTGACAGATAATTATTTCATGTAAAGTAAAAATGCACACAAATTCCATTAAACTTTTAATTCATATCATGAAAATACTTAAAATTTACAAATGATTTCAACAGATGTTATGCAATTATTAAAAGCTTTTGCTAATGTACAACACTTTTGCTGCTATTGGGGGTGTGATATGGGTAAGGTTAGGGACAGGTTTGGTGGTATGCTTAGGTTTAAGGGTTTGTTAAGGGGTCAGAAGTGTACGTAGGTCAATTTGATTACTATAAAGGAAAACAATTCAATCTGATTATTTAGTTTTGATCAATGCAGTATTTTCTTGAAAAATTGATTTGACTAAAGGAATATTCTGTTTAATGATACACAATAGTATACTAATGATGTAAGTGTTGAGGCAAATAAAAAATTTTGCACCCAAATTACAATTTGTTATGTCTTTAGCAAGAATTTAGCTAAACTAAACCACCCTTTACAAAAACATTGTTACAGCAGCTAAAAGTCCAGTGCTCATAAAGGTAATAAATGATTAGTAAACATTTTATAAACATTTATGAATGATGAATTGTCTCAACATTAGATTGGGTACTGCAAAAACATGAACAAATAATAATAAATGACTTGTAAAGATGTGTAAATACAGTGAGTTCAGGTAATTTGGGACATACTTTGCCATTATTAGGACTGCTCATAAAGGTCAACAGTTGATGAATAATTTCTACTTTAGATTGGATACTGCAAAAGCATGAACAAATAATAAATAAATAATTTGATTAAGAAGTTTTAAGTTTTACACTGTATAAGACTACACAACAAACAAAGAACAAATATATGACTTTTACAGATTGTGATTATGAATTAATGAATATGTTAACATGAATAGTTTTTGAAGTACATTAATTTCCTAATTAAGCTATTTTTCACAACATTAATACATGTTAAAAAATAGCATTAGGTAATATGTGAACGTAAGTTTAATGACATTTGTTAGCATTCAAAAGTACACTAACAAATTCGCTTATAATCACTGAATACATTCTGTTTAAATTATTTGTAGATTTTGAAAAATGCATAATAGTAGGATAAGATTTAATCAGATTCATAAACTAACATTAACTAATGACCCATTAAACATTATATAATGTCTGTTAATGATTTATTAATGAAGCTTTTACTCATTATAAACCATCTGTCAAAATCATTTGAAGATTTTTTTAAAAAGTGCATCATCATATCATATGTAAGAATTTCAATTTCTTTTCATCTGTTTATCATTAGATAATGTTTAATAGGTACATTAGTAACAATAACAAGCATATTATCTAATATTCCTAGCTATGTGAATCTATAGTAACTAATGATCTGGTAAGCATTATATAATGTTATTTGTTAATGAAAGTTATTATAAAGTGAACTTTTTTGGTTTCTGAAATTAATTTACACAGTTTAGAAACAAGCTGCATTATTTGAACAACTTATAGCATTAAATTTACACATCATTGTTTAGTATGTTTTTAAAGCTGTTTTAATTATAAGGTTTCAGGAAATGCCCACATAAAACACGTTTATGTTGTTATAACAGTGTAATAACCATGTCATTATACAAATTTGTGTCCTCACTTCAACATGTGCTCTCACACAGTTAAAATCCCAAGGATCCTGTTTTAATACAATGCAAATACCTGGGACCTGGGTAACAAATCTGCATATGGAGGATCCTTGGTTGTGTCTCTGCACAGCTGAATATAATGACCAATCACATTGATTATTGTGTGTTTGAATGCACATAGGATTACTCCTTATTGGCAGGTGTGTTTACTCTTGCAGCTGTGTTTCGTTGCTGTAGACTTGCTGATCATTTCTAAAACTACACATGATCTTATTCCCTTGATAAAGTCCCCTCCTCCACCTGGCTTTAGCCACCTTTGACACCTGCGAATGGGGCAAGCCCTCTGGGACGCGAGGGTCTGACCTCCGCCTGTATGGCCTTAGCGCAGTGAACTAAGGGGAGAGAGAGTGAGGGAGCGAGTACGTTTTCTGGTTAAGTGATGTCTTAAGGCCAGTGCTATACATGCTGTGGATGGGTACTGTATTATGGCACAGATTAAGCTTCTGTACAGAGGTGTAATTGGCTGAGGGGATTCAGCTCAGCCCTTGCTGTGTGGCCTTCTTCAGATACTCAGATCAAAAGTCATTTGCTGTCCGACCCTGACTAGAGACTCATACTGACTCTCTCACTCTCTTTCTTCTCAAATGATTTCCTGTGAAATTCTCCCCCTCTGATGTCGACTTTAAAGCCAGCTCCGGTAAATTTAAAGGAACGTACGTGCCTTTTTGTGCATAATGTTTTTTTGAATCTCACTCTGAACTACTGTATCTTTAATTTGACCATAAAAGTTGTAATATTCACCTGAAGCGAACAAGTCTGAAAGGATTGGGGCTTTGGAGAATAAAAGACGTTCCAGCCCTCATTAAGGTCTAATATGATAAAAGGAACTTGGAAAATGAGTGTGTGAGATAATAAGCATAATGTGGAATAATAGATTGTGCCCTAAATCTGTATGTGTACAGCAAGTCGTTTATTGTTGAGTACGGCTGCATTAATTTTTTTTTTTTTTTTTTTTTTAATCCAGATTTCATTTACACAGCAAAAAGACACATTTAGCAACATAATTTTAGTACATTACATGCAATTTCCCTCAGTTTAAATCTGCTTAACATTTATATGCATTTATGATAATTTGATATTTTAACTCAATGGCCGGAGGCTGGATTATGTGTGCTGTCTCTTTTATAATGTTAATGTCTGCCTTTGAAAATGAGGCATGTAGCCATTGATTTTCAGAGCTTATCTTTGTAACGCCTCCCAAAGCTGTTGGTTTAATCTTGTTTTGCTCTCATTCTCCATTTCAAGCATTACATGTGCAGGGCGGGTAAAACATGAGACATGCTACTGACAAGATAACATGAATGTTTTGTTGATGTTTTGCCGTCCTAAATGTCACTTTTCACAGATCCACTCATGATCAGATGGGGAGAGAAAAGAGAAGGGGAGAGAGAGAGAATGAAGAAAAAACGCTAGCGAGGAATCAGAGAGACAGATTAGTGCCTCTCTGGTACTTCAGTGTATCAGGACAGGGATTACCGTGCCAACAGCTGCGCCCGCCGGTCCCCTGACTGAGAAGAATTACAAGTATTATCACCTAGATCATTAAAGCAGGGTTCAGCGATTGCCGAATGGCTTCAATCAATTCATCCTCAGATAACACGCTAGCAGCCGGACCCCCTGCATGAGAACTTGACTTAATTGGCCAATAAGTGGTAAGGAAGGGCGCATGCTATTTGATCAAATTACTGGGGACCTGGCGAAAGGGATTACTGTTCTTCAGGGGGAAGAAAGAAGAGAAGAAGAGAGAAGCGAAGAGGGAGGAGGAGGGGTCGCGGTGGGTCAGGGCTACCGGAAGGAGGGCCTGTCTTCGGCTAAAAGCGAGGCGCTTGAAAAATGTTGGCCCACTTGGCGGTTGGAGCGGGGAAGCAAGAGGAGGAGTAGAGGAGGAGAGGAGAGGGGGATCCAGGTCATTCTTTTGCTTGGGGAGATGGACTCATTCATCATCACCCCCTTGGCCTGGTTTCTGCCTGGAGATGGCTGTAAACTAACAACTTCCACATGCTCCTGGCTTTCCTTCATTATGCTTCCTGCTTTATGGCAGCTTGAGCAACGGACATTCCATATACAGTCATTACCTAAAGTACACACAATATAATTTATGCAAGACATATATATTAGAATTCCTTGCATTGAGTGCACTACAAATAAGAAGCTATAGAGATAGAGAGTTATAACCATACACCAAACTGATGTTTCTGATGTTTATACACAGAAATCTTATGTTTAATCTACATATTTAATACAATTTCAAATAGGTTAAACAGCTTTCCTTAAGTCATCTTTTGAAGAAAAATTATTAAAATAACTGAAATATGAAATATCATTATACTACATTGGTTTTTAATTCAGTTGTTAATTCAGTATTCTATGGCTGACACATTGTAATATTAATAATAGTGTAATAGTAGTGTAATAACAGTATAATAATAGTGTAATAATACTTTTTTACTTCCATACCTCGTGTCTATATATGTACTTTTGCTTTAAATTTCTTGGCCAACTCTCATGATAATTCCAGAGCTGCAATGTGTTAGTCATGGATGCTAAAGTGCTACAAACATTAATTCTGTCTTTGAAACCCACCTGCACAGAGCGGAGAGCTGAGCAGTGCATCTGTAATGCTAGCAAAATGAGCAGCCCTCTAGGGGGCCGGGCGTTAGAACCAAATACTGGCCAGAATTAGAATCTCAGCCTCTGTGGCTATTCATAATGTCATTAACATAAAGGCAATTAAATGAGTTTTTAACCCTCAACCTCTTTTTGTTATTAATGAACATTGGACGTAAGGGAAGCGCAAGCGAGACCGCGGCGGTAATTATCTCCTCATCAGAGAGCTGAAACAGGCTTAAATAGGAAAGCAAAACAGATGATTATTGGAAGTGTTTGTAGCAGGGTGGGCCCATGGGGGGGCTTTTTTAATTTAATCACATGACATGGAACCAGGAGGATTAATTAGATGGGCTCTTCCCCTCACTGGGCACAGTTGTGCCAGCCTGGAATACTGGCATCCTAGGATGCGAATAGAGATCTCTTCTCAGTCAGATTGTCATTGTGATTATTATGAACGACGCAGACCTGTCTGCACGCCGTGGACATCCTCACAGAAGCGCTAGCTCCATCTGTGAGGAATTTTACGGAGCACGAGGGAGCATGTGCTGTTTACTTACCGCCATCTCAGCTTTTATCTGTTTATTTTTACCGGCTGTTAGCCAAGAAAATATCATCAATAATGACTTGCGCTGACTTACATATGTTGCAACCTTGTAAAAATTCTGTTGAGGGGGATCAAGGATTATTAAGTGGGCACAAATCCACTTTTTTTTCTATTGAAAGACTGGGAATTTCGCTGTAAAATAATTACACAACTTTCACACAGAGGGATCAAACTGAACATGCGCGTGACACGGATGATAAACTGTTTCTCCTTTAGCACCTTTGTGCGACACACAGGAGAAGCTGGTTTATTTTTCTCAGAGATACAGAACATTAATCATGGCCATTAGTGTGTTTGTGTGTGTGCGCGCGTTGCGCATCGACGTGCGAGCGTCTGTCCTTGAGTTTTGGTGTTTGAACGGGTCCGCCATACGAACAAGCAATGACAGAGTTACAGTTTATCAACAAAAACTGGATGCATTTTATCAAGTGGGGAATCGATCCAAACTCAAAGACAAAGCACCATGTTATCCTTACAGCTCTCCAGGCCACAGGGGTTTAACACGAGAGCCAAGACACCACCAACAAGAAAACACTTGAGCTAAAACACTACTCTCCCTCCTCCTCCTCTTTCCTCTCTGCTCTCGCTCTGTTTTCTCTCCTTTACCTCATGCTCCCCAGACAATGTGCTTGGAGGTCACAGGTCATCATCACTGTGTTCTTGAGGTCTGCAAACAACTCATTATCGAGCCAGTGGTCTCATCGGGGCACAGGCTCTTGGGAAAATGATGTGGCAGTGTAGCATGCGGCTGCCCCCGTGAGTTTTGGTTGGTCCTGAGGGAAGACCTTGCTGTTTTTATGTGCCTCCCTCATGTTTAATCAATAATTAACTCATGTCAACCCACAGTTTACACACGCATGCACATGCTAGGTGAGGATAAAAAGGGGGGGAGACGTAAAACACAGAAGCTGGTATGGTTTTGAAGCAAATATTGTTTGAAAATATTGTGTATGAAACAACAGGGAGAAATACTGAACTACTGCCAGTTTTTAATAAAAATCTTTATGATGATTTCACAAACTGTGCAAGTGCAATCGTATAAACACTGTCTGTTTTATTTTGAAAAAAAAAAAAAAGAAAATGTAATGAAGAACTGTGGATGCGGTTTCCAAATTGAAAACAAGTCCATGGTTATGGAGAGTGTGAGATTTCACAGCTCTATCAACTGCTAACTAAGCTGTCAAACGAATAGAATCGGCTCGATCTTACCCGACAAACAATACACAAATGAGCTATGGGCAATTTGCTGTGATTATGCGTGCAAATGGGTAGACTTGTTTTTAATTTGCTTTCCTTCGACAGAGTGTTAAAAAAGATTATCCCCTCATGTCCGCACCTCACTCTTATAGCCAAGAGCATTATTTGCTATGTGACAACAGAATAAAGAAACATGTGTAACAAAAATCCAGAGTGAGAGAAAAAGAGAGAGCAGCGAGCGAGAAAGAGACATTAAGATGTTTGAAACAAACATGTCAAAGAACAAAGGGAGAACGTCACAAGCATGTGCCTGCTAGGAGGTTGTCCTACAGCCAAAAACTGGTCTGCTGGAGTCCCCCTCTCAAACAGAGACCTGACAGAGGATAAATCTGTCTGGTCCAAGGTCAACCTGGAGTGAAAAGCCCCTCTGAACCTAGTGACCCCTCAGTACATCCTGACATCTCTATTGCAGCCATAGGGACCCGTTCTCAGTTCTCAAGTTTATAACACAGTGGCTCAAAAATGAGTGGGAACTGACAGTTTAACTTTCTAATTTGGTTGTAATCATTCATTATAGTAAAGCTAATGTAAGAAAACCACAGTTAAAAGTGCTTGTTCTATTTCAAGAGAATTCCGCGTTTTATTTCGCCATTACACCTTCACTGGCCTGAGATCTGTGGCTCAGATGTAGTTAATTGACTGTCTATGTGTGATTAATGATAAGGACTTAAACATGCACATCGTGGACTTTCTGACCTAGAACTGAAAGGCAATTTGGGCTCGGAGGGTCATCTCAGGAGAAGCACTTATCTCTTTCTTAAACCAAACTCCACGTTTGGAAGCAGTGGAGAGAGTTGAAGAGAAAGAGCCCAAGACATGGGCACCAGGAGACAGTGGACGTGTGAGACTAAGATATTTAAAGACATTCAATTCATTATCTTCTCACTGGCCTTTCAATGGGGTCATTCAAGTGTTTATTTAAATCAATAACAGCAGTCAGTAATATTGGTAGCACTTTATTTTACAATCCTGATATGTATGTACTAGGTATTAACTCTAACTTAGGTATTAACCCATGTAGTTACCTTATATTACTGATTAGTACTTTCCTTGGTACACATACACTACCAGTCAAAAGCTTTTGAACAGTAAGATTTTATTTATTTATTTACTTTTTAAGTCTCTTCTGGTCACCAAATATGCATTTATTTAATCCAAAGTACAGAAAAAACAGTAACATTTTGAAATATTGTTACTACTTCAAATAACTGTTTTCTATTTAAAATATATTTTAAAATATTTTACTCCAGTCTTACATCATTCTAAAACTGTTACATCATTCTAAAATGCTGATTTGCTGTTCAAGAAACATTTTTTGTTATTATTGTTATCAATATTTAAAACAGTTGAGTAAATTCAGGATTCTTTGATGAAAAGAAAGATCCAAAGATCAGCATTTATATGAAATAAAAAGCATTTTGTAACATTATACCATTCAAAAGCATTTTTATAGAAATTAATACTTTTGTACTTTTATAATGTCACAAAAGTTTTCTAATTCAGATAAATGCTGTTCTTCTGAACTTTCTATTTATCAAACAAACCTGAAGAAATTCTACTCAGCTGTTTTCAACATAATAATAATCAAAATAATAAATGTTTGCTGAGCAGCAAATCAGAATATTAGAATGATTTCTGAAAAATCAAGTGACTGGAGTAATAATGCTAAAAGTTCAGCTTTGAAATGACAGGAATAAATTACATTTTAAAATATATTCAAATAGACAACAGCTATTTAAAATAGTAAAAATATTTCAAAATGTTTCTTTTTTGCTGTACTTTAGATCAAATAAATACATGCTTGGTGAGAAGAAGAGACTTCTTTAAAAACAAAACAAATTTTAAACATTAAAAATTTTACTGTTCAAAAACTTTTGACTGGTAGTGTACATACAGTAAAATAAAGTGCAGCCACAGTGATTATAGCTAATGACAGCAGAATTAGAATTTCATCTTTATTTTATGAAATTCTTTAATAACAAATGTAGTAATTGACTAGGTTTTAAAAGCAAAATAATAGAACAGTGGCAGTGTACTGAAGTTTTAGCAAACAGTTGATTTGTAGTCATCTACACTTTTAAATGAAGCCTTTGTTGTAGTCTAGACTGTTTATGTTTTTTCTAGACTATAACAAGAAATATTTTTTTTAGTAGAATACTAAATAATATTACTATATTGAAACATTTAAAATGATAGATGTTTGTGTTCTTCCAATTCAAATTGAATTAACAACATTTAAATTGATTGTATGCAACAATAGTAAGTTATGACAAATTTTTCAAGAATTATATGGGCATCAGCTCAACCAAATTAAACAATTTCATATTTTCGGTACTAGTGAATGTCATGAATTCAAGCATAACACTTTTTTTTTTTGCTTTTTTAAGCTAAAAATGTCTAGAGGTCTTATATCATCCTGCATGGCTCATCACTGTGCATGCATACAGCTGTTGTTTTAGTGGACGGCGTGGAGGAGACAGACTCCACAGCAATCACATGTACTCAGTGTGATCTACAAGCAGCCACCCTGCGTGAAAGAGTATGGCCTACATCAGTCATTCTGCCACCAGAACTGGCCACCAACCACTGCTCAGATTAATGACAAGGGTCTGCTTAACATCATTAATGAAGGTTTTTAATCAACCCCCACCTCTTTCCTCCCCTACCAACCTGACCAATAGCTTAAATTCAACCGGGTCCAATAAATATGGCTGCTGTTGCCAGTCACAGTAATCCAGCCGTGGAGGCTGCTGGGGTTGCCAAGTATCAACGGAATGGAAGAAAACAGACTTACAGCCAGGTCACTGAACAAGGCAGGTCAATAAGGAGAGTTAATTTGAATTAGCAGCCATGCTCTGGCCGCACAGAAAATCAACAGTTTTCTTCTGTGGTGTCAGAGCCTTTAGCAAACCTCTGTAGTCTGCAGACTGATGATATCATGTGGGGACAAGCAAGGAGCTTCTGTCTTGACTTCACAGGGATGGTGACCATCTCAGGGCGTCCTTGGCTTGTACTTGGAGGTTGTTACTGGAGCATGACCTACTAGGCTCACCCACAAGCACTGCCTCTCTTGTAAAGCTCGGCCAGACCCCCACACAGACAGACAGCGCCCTACACAAGCCACAGGGCAATGCGCATTAACACGGCGCTAATTAGCCAAAGCAGTGGCCATCCAATTATATATGCTTCAATCAAAGCTCAGAGGTCAAAGGCTCTGTCCACCTCAAGCACAAACAGACTTAAAGGGATTCTCCACCCAAAAAATAATTTACTTCGCCTCATGCAGTCCCAGATGTGTATGACTTTCTAGCTTCAGATGCACACAAAGATTCTTAGAAAAATACTCCATCTCTTTGAGTCCGTTTAGTGCCAGTGTATGGGACCTATAAAATGGACGCATTAAAAAAGCACCTAGAATATGGCCATGCAGAACAAGAAATTAACATGTGCTTTTTAAAGGGTTAGTTCACCAAATATGAAAATTAGCCCATTATTTACTCACCTTCAAGCCATTCTAGGTGTATATGACTTCCTTCTTTTAGAGGAATGCAATCTGAGTTATATTAAAGGTGACATAGAATGCATTGATACAATATTTTAAATTGTTCTCTGACATCTTCATAGAAGGTATATAGCTTAGGTAAGGGCAACAATTCTCCAGAAGCGGTTTTACAGGTCCATTTACAACCCTAGGATTTGTCCCTAGAATAAAGTGGTCTGTTATTACCTTTTTTGGAAGGTTCAGGAATAATAATGATGAGCTCTGCGCTGATTGGTTGTTTCACAGAGTGGCTGATTTCAGTAGCTCACACAGCAGGAAGGCAGCACAGGGAGGAAAATATATATTTAATCATGGAGCCCGAGCCGCTATTAATATGCAGGGCATTGAAACTGTCGTTTTGAATGCACAATCACTTTTTACTTTTACTTTTGAGATTTGCTATCGCACGTGCTCTGTGTATACTACAGCGGCAGTACTTACCACACATTTTACAAGTTTAGATGCTTGTCAGCGGTGCAAATCATTCACCATCGTCCGTGCAGTCATCTCTCCTTACTCTGTTCATGTAGTAAGTGAAATTTTTGTACTGCAATGTAACAGGCTACCGCTAGCAAGAAGCTAACCATGACCCTTTAGTGGCTCGCCTTGTATTATTAGAACGCGTTATTTGTTTTCTGTGCCTTTCTGAGTACAGAAAACAACCCATCCCTGCACTTAACATCCACTGCACAACCTGGAGCATAACATTTATTTCCGTGATCTGCCATTTTCGCTATTGTCCTTGCTTCTGCCTACCTGCAGAACCTCTGATGTTTTGGCTATGCAAATGTTGGGGGCATAACTATTAATGAACCCTATACCATAACATCATAGTTAGTGTTATGATAGGATTGGCCTCTTTTTCAGTGGTCTTTTGCAAACACAAGATTTATATAAGAAGGAGGAAACAATGGTGTTTGAGGCTCACGGTATGTCATGTCCATGTACAGAACTGTTAATATTTAAATTAACTATGCCAATTACAATTTTCCATTCTATGGCACCTTTAAAAATGTTCTGGCTCCTACAAGCTTTATAATGGCAATTGGTGGGTGTTTCTCTTCATCAGTCCAAAACAAGTCCAACAAAGTGAATCCATCCAAGAAAAATATCCATATTTAAAACTTTCACTTTACGCTCACTGTTGTACACGGAGCTGCTTTTATTTATAATGGTTAGCACAAGTCAGAGAAAAGTGATTATTACATTTTAAATATTGATATATTTCTTACAGAAATGCATCGATTGACTACAGGAGGCCTTTATTCACCCCCCAGAGCCATGTAAGGCACGTTTTATTATGGATGAATGTGCTTTATTGGATTGTTTTAGACTGAAGAAGAGAAATACTCACCAATTGAAAGAGCCAAAACAATTTTAATATAACTCCAACTGTATTTGTCTGAAAGATGGAAGTCATATACACCTAGGATACCTTGAGGATGAGTAAATAATGGGCTAATTAACCTTTTAAGTATGAATAAACAGTGGATATGCTAGTAACATGCATGCTAAGCAACTAGTTAATAGTGAAAAGAGTTACAAAAATACTAATATTTGTTCTTTTTAAAGGGTTTATTAACCCAAAAATAAAAAATTTGTCATTAAATTCTCACCCTCATGTCATTCCAAACCTATAAGAGCTTAGACAACAATGCGACTGTAATGTTGAAGGCCCAGAAAGGTAGTAAGGACATTGTTACAAACAGTCCATGTGGCATCGAGGTGGTGTAACTGTAATGTTATGAAGCTAAGAGAAAACTTTTTTGTGTGCAAAGAAAACAAAGATAATGACTTTATTCAACAATTTATTCTCTTCCGTGTCAGTCTTCGGCAGGGAATGTTTCAGTTGCATTACTGTCTATGCATGGTCAGAAAGCTCTTGGATCTAATCAAAAACATCTTAATTTTTGTTCCAAAGATGAAGGAAGATCTTACAGGTTTGGAATGACATGAGGGTGAGTAATTAATGACAGGATTTTCACTTTTGGATGAACTATCCCTTTAACTATTAACCATGATTTCAGTCACACAGGGGTTCATGAATTAACTCTTGACGCAAAACTCAGCACATTGTGAAGCGTGATGTAAGCATGTTGTGAAACTTCTCTCTTCTTGCGAGAGTTTCAAAATGCACTTACATCACACTTCACAACTTGCTAATGTTTATGTCTAGCATATATACATATGACAGCTGCCAGAACCAATGGTTAATAGTTAAAAAGTTTACAATATTAGTTTCTTTCTCATACACTCCTATTGTTTCACTTTAAAATACACTGATTCATCCCCTGGGGACATACAATTACTGCTGTGTTGACTTTGTGTGGCTTTGAATTGTTAGGTCCCATACACTTGCATTATATGGCAGAATGTGAGTGAGTAGATCATGAAGGAAATTAAAATTTTTGGGTGGAGAGTATCTCTTTAAACATTCTGAACTCTCGATAAACCAATACAAGCATGCAAAATGGGACCCAAATTAGCTTGTTAAATAAATCTACATCTCAAATGTCCTCCAATTTGTCCTTTCTGAAAAGAAACGAATCAAAATGCATGTTTAGACCATTTATTATGATTCATACCTAGCCATCTTTTTTCAAACCCCCTCTCATTGCCTACAAAGATGGCAATGTAGACTGCCTCAGTGATATACACTGTCATCTGTCACCTTAATGGGAGAATTTAATGCTACATTAATTACACAACAGAGACTGCATAGCCAGCAGCCATCTTGTGGTCTTTTTTTCTCTTCCTCTCCACAGCGGTAGTTGAGATGGGATTACTTGCTGTCACATTAATTTGCCTCTGCATCATTTCAGTCCTTAATACAATATGGACATGATATCTAATTATTTGTATAGCTAGTGTAGCTTGATGTGAATTAATTTCATCACAATCAAGATAAAAGCTCGAAACGTATGCTTTTCGTGGATAAGAGCCTGCAGTGGAAGGCTCGGTTCATAGTGTTTGCCAATTAGTAATGCTGGTTTTTAAAGAGCAGAAGGCAGCATCCCCAGTTGGGACTGAGGCGGGGAGGGGGGCTACTTAATCTGAAGTGTCTCAGTAAAAACTCAGCAGGTTCGGTACATATAAGGTCCCTGAGCTCACATCAAGCTCAACATACAGTGCAGGCTCAATATAAATGAATTAATCAAGTCATTCATAAAACAACTGCTAATTTGAAAAGAATCTTTCATAGCATGCAGTATTAAACATCAAACTGATGACCAGCCTTTGGGCTGTTAAAGCAGGAAGGAATTTATTAGTATATGTCTCGTTGCTTGGGATGATAAAGTTAAAAGAATATTCTGGCTTCAATGCAAGCACTGACAGCACTTGTGGCATATTTCCACACTGTAAATATTAAGTTCAGTTTACTTTAAAAAAAAGTTTGGAAACTAAAAGTAAAGAAAGTAAATACTTCCTGAGTAAATTAAGTAATAAATATCAAGTTTAAAGAAGAAGCTCACTTCAAAAACAAAAATTTACAGATAATTTACTCACCCCCTTGTCATCCAAGATGTTCATGTCTTTCTTTCTTCAATTGTAAAGAAATTATGTTTCTTGAGGAAAACATTTCAGGAATATTCTCCATATAGTGGACTATTGACTTCTATTCCTGGAATGTTATCCTCAAGAAACATTTCTTTACGACTGAAGAAAGACATGAACATCATGGATGACAAGGGGGTGAGTATATCATCTGTACATTTTTGTTGAATTGTTGAATTTTTGTTGTCTTGAATCTTGGTTACAGTAAGACTCATAGGAAGTGAATGAGACCAGTATATAAAATGTAAAATGTTGTAAACTGTTTCAATACACAAGCTATAAAAATGCAACAAGTCAAAAAAAAGTGTGGAAAAGAAATTTCTGTGTAAAGTTATATCCAATTACAATGGCAGTGTAACACCCAAAACCTTAATGTGACCATAAAGATGACAATTTAAACTTTATGTAAGTGCTTTTATAAAATTATTATTTAAACAAAAATCAACCTTATTTTGTGAGTATATCACTAAAACCAAGATTTTTGCTCTGGTTACACTGTATTTTAAGATGTTTTTGTTATAGCAGTAGTTGAATTATACAATTAACATTTATTACAGTACTATAGATTATAGTTACAGTTTGTTTTAGGCATATAGTTGCTTGTAATTATAATTTACTATTATTATTGTAGTAAGTACATGTAACAAGTAACACTGCAAAACAAAGAAATAAAGTGTTTCTGAATATTTTGTATTTATATATTGTATTTATTTTTTTATTTTTTTTTTATTTTTTTTTATTTTTTGGTATTCAACATTATGTCCCAAATGTTGTAGATTGAGCTTAACTTGTATTGAACACAGAAAAATAATCTTTAAACGCCAGCTTTAAAGCAGCGGTGCTGGTGCGAGCCGATGCCGCTGCATCAATGTTGTGTTTGTCTAAGGGGAGTGTGTTCTCTCTGATGGCAGCCATATTTATATTCTGCTCACAGAGCACTGATCATCTGCCACCATCTGCATAGTTTTACTGCCTGTGATCAGTACGCAACTACAACAGCCTGTCAGCAGGCTTTACAATGCTGTTACAGCGCCACAGTGCCACATCAAGCAGCCCTCTCCTATCATAAATGCCATCTCTTCACAACACACAGCTCTTTCTCTTTCTCTTCCCTCATCTCCTGTCTCTACCCCCCTGCTCTCTCTGCTCTGTGTCTGACTGAATGAGGAGTGTTTCAGTTTTGTACGCTCTCTGAACAGCCCCAGGCCAAAATCTGACCATAGCTTTGCAGCACACCTTGCCCCAACAGTCGCATAAAGTTAAGCTGTCTCTGTGCTGTGCATTTAATACATTTAGTGTCACTCTCAAGGGTTTGCGAACGGGTATAGGGAGCTAAGATACAAGATGTGAGTGATATCTATCGCTTATGGAGAGCATTTGAAGAAAATACATACTTCTTCATTCTTTACAGTAGGTCTCCCAAAGAGGATATCATTTCTCATGAATACACAAAGCATCTTCCTTCTAGCCCTGATTCGAAAACACACAAGCCTGAACGACGTTTACCTTTAAATCCTGACTGAAACCGATACCCTGTCTTCAAGTTGAAGAAAAGGCAAGACAAAACGAGCTTTTAAACACTGTCGGTTTCTGAATTTTTATCCCTAGCCGTCCTTCCTACACAATCGAAATCCCCTGTGACGAGTTTAGCATATTGTTTGTGAATAACATCCGTCTGGGTTGGTGGGGAGTACCTGGCATTGCCCCTTTGGCAGTGTAAAACATCTTCTCGCTGCGTTCTGTCTTGCTCGCGGTTATCGCCGTCTATTCTTTAAGGAATTTCTTCTGCATTACAACAGCCTCTGTGACAAGCCTAGAGATGTTACAGAGAGATAGAGAGAGAAGGAGATCCTTAGGGAGGGCTTATTGATTTGTGAAATGCATTCTAAAGGGTCCCCGGCCCGTTTTACTGTGGGGCAGTTGGGTTTAACAAGGACTTTGAACTCCTTGCAAGCAGGAACCGGCTCTAAAGAGGGTATGAATGGCGTAGAGCATTAGGGTAGTCTAGGGGTCTATTCCTCACTAACGGAAGAAGCCACTCATAGGGGCTTCCTCAGGCCTCGGCTCTATTGGGAGGAGAGGATTCAGGGTGAAAAACGCTCAGCCCAATCACGCATGCAAAAAACATGAGCGCCAATGGGGTATTCTGATTACAAAACAACACTGGGGAAGAGCAGGAGTCATGGTTAATAATATTGTGAAGGCAGAGGGAAGAGGAAGAGTCTGCTTATAGGTATGGGGCTAATTAACAGAGTTTTGTCTGCGCAAGGAATCCAGGGCAGAAAATAATGCTCTGATTCAATATTCCCTAAAGATTGTCTTCAAAGCTAAAACAGGGGCTATTAAACGCATCAGAAATGATGATAATAATAATGCAAGCTCGTGCGACACTGCCGGCGCTTTCCGGCTCTTTCAGAGGGGGGACCTGCTGTGTTTTATCCCTGCCTGTGAGACACGGAGGAGAAAGTGCCTCTAAAACACATCAACCTGATTACACGCTCTCCCATGGTTCATGATATGATAATAAGGATGCTGATGATGCAAACACCATTATTGCAAATTACACCAGAAACAAGGCATGAAAACGATGCACAGAGGCGTTAAAACGTTGCTCACTTCTCCAATTCTCGACAATGTGCCGTTAAAAGATATTTTGTGCATTCTTTCTTCTAGTCTAATTGCAGTCAGCGTACATTCCCAGTTCTGTGATTTTCGCTGTGGGCACCGTAATAACAAATAAATGAAACTCTCTGACAGTCTGCTAATGACTTGTTATTGAAGTTAGGGTGAACATTACATTGTAATTTAGGTCCATTCACAGTTTTTGCTTTGCTTGCTCTCTCTCTCTCTGTCTATCTTTTAACACATACGTATTGCACACCACAGCACCCAGGGCACAACAAAGAGGATAGATTAAAAGAAATAAGATTTATATTTACAGGCCTACTCTGGATTCAAGCCACACAAGTAATTAAACTTCTTAACAAATGCTCTGTCAGTGTGTGACAGAACACCGCAGGACACCTGCATGTGTTGACGAGGTGATTTACAGCGACGGTCAAGTTTAAAGAACACATTCAGTTGACCTGAACACCTCGACAGGCAGATTCGTCTTAACAATTGCGCTCACAGCATCCCCACCTCTATATACTTTCCATTTATCAGGAGTCCAAATGAGGCTTGACTCATCTAAATGGGGTTTTCATGGGATGGACAGTGACTAATCTATGCTCAAGTGTCTCAAGGCCAATTAGACCTAATTGAAATGACATATTTTCATCTGTGAAAGAGTGCTGTGTTATTCATAGTAATTAACATGTAATTACAGTCTTATTAAGTACTTATTACATTGTAATTACTCCTGTGGTGGCAGAAAAGTATAATTAATACCTGATTTATTCTGTGATGTCTTTGCAAAAGAAAAAAATGTCATGTTTGGTACTAAACAATTTAACACAATAATGTTTGAAGCTCTTGTGGAGAGATTTTTCTTTTGTTTATTTTGCACCAAGTGCAGGTGTATGGTGTTAGACTCTTTCTCTTATTGGTATTGACCTGCTGCTCTCCTGGCCATCAACCCTCCTCCCAAACAAAAGAGGAGCTGTAAGATCCGTTCCCCTCTCTGCCGGCAAGGAGGATCATGCCTTGTGCTATTTTTCTCACTCTCTCTCTCTCTACTCCTCCTCCTCTGTCTTTTCGTCCTCCCTCCAACTGTCTGCTCACATTTCATTAAGTCAGGAGGAAACAGGACTGGAAGCCATTGCTGGGGATCCACTCCTATTAGGGCACCTATTATCATCCCAAATCAGTCACGTTTTAGAATTTAAGTGCTGAAAGTTCACGCCAGATTTTCTAGAACTGTGCCCTGAGGTACGGAGGGTGCATCAAACAGGAATAGAAAAAGTGTTCCTCTCAATTCCCTCTTCACAGCTTCTGCTAAAAACACTTTTTTTTCTTTTCATCCTCTACCAAACCAAGTGACTGCTTGCAAAATTGTAGCGGATTTCACAGGGCTGAAGTCAAGGGGTGATGGGATGCTTGCTGAAAGAGCCTGGCACAAGTAATGAGTGTTCACAATGCTAAGTAAATAATATGTTCTGTTACAAAATACTCAGCTCAGTGATTTTCCTTAAACTGCTCCAAATTTCAAGTCTACAAATTTTGCACTTGGTCTCATTTTCCTTTGTCTGCAGACATCAATAGACACTTCATAAATACAATACAGAAATAAATTACATTTTAAATATTAAAAAAGATTTAAAAGATTATTGCTCAATATTACTGTGTTTACTCTATAACACTTTAGCATAGGGATCCATTCTCACTATTAACTATTTGCTTATTAGCATGCATATTACCAACATACTGGCCGTTTATTAGTACTTATAAAGCACATATGTGACCCTGGACCACAAAACCAGTCTTAACGGGTATATCTGTAGCAATAGCATGAAAACAAGAAAACATTGTATGGGTCAAAATTATCGATTTAATTTTTTATGCCAAAAATCATTAGGATATTAAGTAAAGATCCATGTTCCATGAAGATATTTTGTAAATTTCCTACCGTTAAAATAGAAAAACTTATTTTTTTATTAATAATGTGCTTTGCTAAGAACTTCATATGGACAGCTTTAAAGGCGATTTTTTTTTCATCTTGACCAAATATTGTCCTATCCTAACAAACTATACATCATTGGAAAGGGTATTTATTCAGATTTCACATCCTTAATCCAACCCAATACCTAAACTTAACAACTTACTAACTATTAATAAAAAGTACATTATATGTTTATTGAGGCAAAAGTCATAGTTACACTGGAAAAAGAGATCAATAGTTTCAACTTAAAAACTTAAGTTCAGCAGCTGCCTTAAAATTTTAAGTTAAATCAACTTAAAACTTTAAGTTATTTCAACTCACGACAATGAAATTAACTAAAATGACTTGTACTTTTAAGTTGATTTAACTTATGAGTTGAAATTACTTGTAGTTTTATGTTGATTTAACTTAAAATGTTAAGACAGCTGCTGAACTTGTGTTTTTAAGTTGAAACTGGGGACAACTTTTTACAGTGTAGTAGTTGGTTAATAGCACAAACTGAAACTTAAAATAAATAGTTTTTCCTGTTTTGTTTTAATCAAATTGCAATTGTTTGATGAAAATACAGTAAAACAGTAATATTATTAAATATAAGTCAAATTTAAAAGACCCGTTTTCCTATTTTAATAAATACATTAAAAAAAATGTATTATTTATTCCTTAGTGAGCATAAGACACATATTTCAAAAACATTAAAAAAGCTTAATTATTCCAATTTTTGGTGGAAGTATATACATATATACATTTAATACCTTATATATAATACCTTTTATACCTTTTTTTCATTTCATATGATTTTCATATATGAAAAAATGATCACTTTCTATTAAAGAAAAATCTTTACATCTTTCACATTTCACTTTTCCTTTCCTTTCCTTTTTCCATTCCTTTAAAACATGTATAGCAGGGCCCTCAATTATAAAGGTGAATATATACAGTGTGTGTATGTATGTGTGTATATAAGCCATCAAAACTGTAAGTCTACATTTTCATAGTAGCTCTGAATCGAACATATCGAACATGACAGTAAGTTACACATGCTGAATGTGACATAAACACAACTATTTGCAACCTTGAAAACCAACATACACGAACACATGCCACACTCAATCTCCAGAAAACACACATGCATGCAGACGCATCAAACCATGTGCTCGTATTCATACACAAACGCTCACACTCTCACTCTCACACATATATAATTGAGATTTTTCACACAAGGACACAGAGAGCCTGAAGCCAGTGCTTAATTGCACCAGCTATCATTAGAGGGGAAAATCAACAATTTTAAAAATACACCAAGCACCTTTCATCTTCTCCCCTCTCTAATCGCACCAGTAAGAGGCATGGAGAAGAGGAGCTTGATGTAGTCAAACTATCTAAACAGCGCCGGCGGGTGCTGGCGCAATCAGCCGCTCTGAAGTCGATACTACAGGACGTGTCCGTGTGATGTGCGGCCTGTTCCCTCACTGTCAGGGCTCCGCTGGGAAATGTGATGTGACCTGTATCTCGTATTGGGCACATTTCCCCCCTGGTGAATACAGCTCTAAACGGAACCCAGATTCCGAGGGTTAGCTACACTGCTCAGCCAGCACCGCCACACGATTTGTTTGTTTGTTAACTGTAATTTGATGTAGTTTTCATCTACTGTGCTCCTCCCCCCAACAAATATTCATGTCATGGAGTGAGAAAGAGAGAGAGAGCGAAAGAGAGAGAGAGCGTTTTCTTCTTGTCTTCTTCTGACTGAAAGGCTGCCTTCACTCCCCCTGAGGGAAATGGGATAATGAGGATCTGTATGCCTCCGTTCTGTCTCATTTCAATTGGAAATGCCGCACACACTCTAGCAG
The DNA here is from genome assembly GCF_049309525.1 of Garra rufa. Classification (NCBI taxonomy): domain Eukaryota; kingdom Metazoa; phylum Chordata; class Actinopteri; order Cypriniformes; family Cyprinidae; genus Garra; species Garra rufa. Next base: position 19,511,348 of record NC_133372.1, on the reverse strand, counting down.
TCACACACCCTACACTTTGGGTCGGTGATGGCCGTATTATCGTCCCTCATTTCTTGTCTGACAGTCCATCATGTCCACGCATGCACACACACACACAAAACACACATCCCCTCGTCACACTCGCTTTTATAAACATTGTATCTTGGCCACGTTCCTGTTTTTACATAAACTCAGTGGAGATAACAAATATGTTATTTAGCATGCCATACTTTCCTTATATGTGTTTGTGTTTATTTATTTGTTCATTCATCTTTTTCTGCAATATAGCTTATTAACAAATTATTTCTTAATTTTTCATGAGAACTTGGGACAAATTGTGACCCTCAACCACAAAACCAGTCGTAAGTAGCAAGGGTATATTTGTAGCAATAGCCAAAAATTCATTGTATGGGTCAAAATGATCGATTTTTCTTTAATGCCAGCAATCATCAGGATATTACGTAAAGATCGCGTTCCATGAAGATATTTTGTACATTTCCTACCGTAAATATATCAAACTGATTTTTTGATTAGTAATATGCATTACTTAGAACTTAATTTGGACAACTTTAAAGGTGATTTTCTCAATATTTAGATTTTTTGCACCCTCAGATTCCATATTTTCAAATAGTTGTATCCTAACCAAATATTGTCCTATCCTAACAAACCATGCATCAATAGAAAGCTTAATTATCAGTCCTTAAATGATGTATATCATTTATATATCAGTAATAATTTCATTGAGATTTATTACTGGTTTTGTGGTCCAGGGTCACAATTAAATATTCTAGAAACTAATTTATTTATTTACAAATTTTACATTTTGAAATAATTTAAAAATATATGTAAAATAATACAATACACACAGTTGCACACACACATACACATACACAATTTTCATCTTGTAATAGTCTGTATATTGCTAAACTAATTGACGATTTGATTCATTAACTATCATTTAAAATGGTACTAAAAGTTTTTACAAAGTGGAAATTCATAAAAAAGTTCATAAAATGAAACAAATCACAGCTGAAACATAAACTAGACTAAAATGTAAAATAATCTTGAAAATAGTCATTTTAAATACATTAAAATAAAAAAGAATCTGAAAATACAGTGCTAATGTTCTAACTTTCCTTCTTAGGGGAATAATCTGATCATGTTCTATTTTAAAGACTTAGTACATGAGAGAGTGGAGAACCTACTTTTACTGTGTAAATACTTCAGCTTAGCAATTAGCAATGATGGCATCGATGGTCATCCGGTATGTGACAGTAAAGGTCAAAGGCCTAGTGATATTTGTGATGGCACGGTGCAGCGAGCTGCCAATTTAACGCCAACAGTCCCCACCTATTATCCTTAATATTGACAAATAACAGTGGTGTCAAGCGCTCATGGTTATCTGCTTGCCTTTCTCTCTGATGCCAGCCCCCCTAGAGTAAACGGCAGATAAACATATTCTCTTCAAACAATCCCAATGACAGCCAAATAGCCTGCTTGTCGCTTGTAAAAAACCCTCTAATGATGCGTGTCGAGGGAGCGGCCTGCCTCCTTGTAGGAGACGAGTCCCTCGTGTATGAGGACGAAGGAGGGGGGGAAATAATAACAATCCCTAAAATATTCCTAAGCTCAAAAGTCCCACAACACAGACGCAAAAAGATCCCACTCGCCAAACCTTTTCAAGATCTGGCACTTTTTTAATGCCTCATATCTTATTCCCATTTTCCTCTCCTCCCGTTTGTCGCCCTTCCCTTCGCATGCAGAGTCAACATCCATTAGGCTAAGCATTAAAGTGCAACTTTTGTAATCTCGTCCCAGCCGTAGCAGAGAGCGGGATTTTAATCACAGACAATTGGACATGATGGGTACATGTGCATCAGAGTAGAGGCCTTCCTGTTTGAACTTAGTCTCTGCTCGAGATTCGTCTCGAGTGAGTTCTGGCTTCTGCTTAGTGCTCCACTTTTCATAATTAGAGCTGAAACGTTGACGAGACTCTCAGAGACGCAAGCCGTTATTTTCGAAGCGCAAGTCCTGATACATTTTCCCCGAGGAGGGGGTGAGAGGTAATACGCAAATTCATATCCATGTTATTTTTATTCATTTTTGCTAATGTGATGCTGTGTTAAACATCACACTACTTCCCTCACCATCAGCACAATCAGAGCGCACTACTCCACCAATTAATGGTGAGAGGAAACGCAAGGGTCCGCTAAGCTAGCTTTTATCATCATATCATCAAAATCATGTTAACAGATTTTTGGTAATGAAGTGGCTGATGACACTCATATGAATCCTGCCATCAAAATGCTCCTCGGGTCTGATGAATGAGACATTTGCAATTAACAAGAACTGGTGGCATCATTTGAACTTTTTGGTATATAAATATGTAATTGATCCATTTCATAAGTGCTACTTTAGAATGAAGTGTTTTCAGCTGTAGGCGCATACAGCGGTTTTCTTGAAATCTGAACAGGTATACTGTTAAAATCGTACTTTTCTAGGAAATAGCTAAAGAGCTGGCGAAGCAGCCAATGAGAGAGCGGGAAGCCGGTGTGTCTTAATGACGAGACAGACAGAGCGCTAACGGCTCTTGATTAGCTCCGTTTATCTCTAATTAATTACCTTTACCTAATTAGACACCCTGTTTTGGCTAGACACGGAGTCAAGTAGACTAGATTATTAGCGTGCTCATTGGGCCTTTACAAAAGGCTGAAATTAATGTAACGTTGGGAAAGAATCCTCTGTTTTAATTGCGCAGGTGTTGCCTTATGGCGCCGCTTTATCATCCGCTGGCTCCCCTGGATTATTAGTGGGGTTTTGTACAGGGGGACTATTCTGTGAAATTCACCTTGGCAACGGCTCATTAGTTTGGCTTGTTATTGTATTATTTATTACATTTGGCCTTCCCCCTATTACACAGATTGATTCATGGCTCCTTCTCTCGCTCTCTCTCTTTCTCTTTCACACACACACACACACACACACACACACACACACACACACACACACACACACTATCTCTCCTCTGTTCTCTGTGGTTTTATGGCATGGCTGAGGTGACTAAATGTGACCCTGAAAATACTTTAGCAGTTTTAAAGCTGAAAAAGAATATCAGTTTTCCAGACATGAAAAATTATCATTGTCAAATGATCACTAAATTAAAATCTAATCCAAAAAACGTATGGCGGCAATGTTTAACTAAAGAGAAGCTGTGGTAAATTCACTGTAACATGCAGCCTCCAGAGGCTTATTGCTCCTAAAAACAACAGTAAGAAATTATTATTATTATTATTAACTCTTCTGCTGGGTAATTTGGTTGTCTGTACATATCATATATTCAACATATCACCTAACTATTATTAATATATTAAATAATATAAAATGTGCAGTTGGAGGTTTTTATCTGCATTTTACAATCACTTTGAATTTAGCCCATCAAATCAAATTTTAGACGGTAACTTTTCATAAACTGATATTCAAAAGCTTACAATAATAAGGGAAATGAAAATTAAATTAAACCTATAACCCTAAACAGCATTCCCCCATTTTATCTGGACAATAGCTTAATCAAATATGCCTTTTTAACTTATAATTCCAACAAGCATTATATATGTCACCCCTCCCCCCATCACATGAATATTATTACAGAATGTGCATATATAATGCATATGCTGCACATGTAAAATTGATCACAGGCATTATGCATGGAAACAGACATATGAAGGCAAAGACACCTTCCTCGACCAGCACTTGACATCAAATGAGGGAGTTGTTGAAGCATTACAGGTCTGCATGGAATGATGAATATTTAAATGTGGAATTAACAATTAACATGATCCTCTCACTTTCACGGGCTAAATAACAAGTAGTCTTGCATCAGAGAATGAGACCTTGAATGATGGAAACATGCAAGGTGAAATAATGATTTAATTCCTTTTCATACCTGGTGTGATTTGATAACGCTTAGTCAGGGTAAATCAGCACAGGATATCTTATTGATAACCACAGGCTCTATGGAGTTTCTGAAAGATTTGGCAATAACTCTATTACTTTGACTAGTGAACAATATTTATTTCCCATGGTATGTTTGCTATGTTCTTTATATTGTATTTTTTTTTTTAACGCTGTTTTCTTAAAACGAGTTTTACACTGAGCCATAAATCTCCACTTTAGTAGCACTTACACACACACACACACCAAACTTTACATTTTTATTCCTGTCTATATCCTGAAGGTTTTTACAGAGGTATTTGTTCATATATAAATTGCTTGATTTTATACAACATTTTATGCAAAAAAAATTATTGTTTTATGTCTGTTCTAAGTATGTTCTAAATTATGGAGTGACAAAATGAGATACACAAAATTCCCTCTGTAAAAACAAACAAAAAAATTAAACAAGAATTTTGAAATTGACTTCCAGTCATCCAGTTTTTAGATTTTTGTGCTAGAAGTGTATGCAAATTAGCACATATTTTATTAAATAATTTAAACCTAACATTTTAGAAAACTTGTAATACAAAAATGTTTTACAATTATCAATGTAATTAATCAGCTGAGTAAGTAAGGTCATAACTATTAGTGTGTTTTTTTTTTTTTTTTTTTTTTTTTTTTTACCCTATTCACCTGCAATGTCTCGCCTTAAAGGAGTAGTTCACTTTCAGAACAAAAAATTACAGATAATGTACTCACCCCCTTGTCATCCAAGATGTTCATGTCTTTCTTTCTTCAGTTGTAAAGAAATTAGGTTTTTTGAGGAAAACATTTCAGGATTTCTCTCCATATAATGGACTTCTATGGTGCCCCAGAGTTTGAACTTCCAAAATGCAGTTTAAATGCAGCTTCAAGGGGCTCTAAATGATCCCAGCTGAGGAAAAAGGGTCTTATCTAGTGAAACGATCGGTTATTTTCAAAAAGCATTTACAAATTATATACTTTTTAAACTCAAACGCTCGTCTTGCCGAGCTAGACAAGATGAGCATTTGAGCTTAAAAAGTATATAAATTGGAATTTTTTTTTTTTTTTTTTTTCAAAAAAGCCCATCCTTATGCTAGATAAGACCCTTCTTTCCTTGGCTGTGATCGTTTAGAGCCCTTTGAAGCTGCATTTTGGAAGTTCAAACTTGGGGGCACCATAGAAGTCCATTATATGGAGAGAAATCATGAAATGTTTTACTCAAAAAAACATAATTTCCTTACGACTGAAGAAAGAAAGACATGAACATCTTGGAGGACAAGGGGGTGAGTACATTATCTGTAAATTTTTGTTCTGAAAGTGAACTACTCCTTTAAGAAAAAAAGAAAAGGATAGCTAACTAAAAAATGTTTTTTTTTTTTTTCATGTTTCTCCAAACCTGACTTCTTTTTATATTTTAGAAAAAAATGCACCAGTGGTTTTGGTCCATACAATGAAAATCAATCAAAACAAAACACAAAAACAGTTTAAAATATTGAGTAAATGAAGACAGAATAACATTTTTAGTTAAACTATCTATTTAATGTTCATTGTAATATTAGTTTTACTGTTTTACATTTTCTCGTGATTTTTTCACAATCCTGGACCTAATATCAGAGAAAGAGGAAAAAGAAAGAAAGAACAGACTTTTTAAAAATAAATGTTATCCACTAGTAAAAATAATAGACAGAAAATGATGAAAAAATCCAAAGTGCTCAAATCAGTGTAAACACATCACAGACTTGGCCTGACAGGTCATTCCACTGGAAGGCAAAGACATGCCATGACATGAAAAACGTTAGCCTTTTGAAAATGGCTATTGATTGTAAATGTCACTGTATAAACCTTGTTGAGGTTGACAGCTTACTGTGAGATGACTTAGAAAATGTCTGAGCTGAAAAATATCACTACAACCATCATTTTCGGTGGCCAGGGGGAAGGAAGCGGGGGAATGGAAGGGTTTAAAGGATAAAAATAAGATGCACCTGTGACAAAGATGCATCGACTTGCGTCATGCACAAAGAAAGATGCCCTTGACCAGAGCTAGTGCAGGCTGAAGGTAAAATGCTGGCATAGTTTTTCAGCTTTGATTGCCAGGGCTTCTTCACCCATCAAACTCTGACTCATCACCAGCTGTTTTCGCTTTTTTCCTGAATCCTAATCGCGTTGGGGTGAACCATGGCTGACAGTTTCAGAAAGAGGCTGACACACTGAGGGTCCAGGGTGAGGGTCTGTCACACACAGGACAGGGAACTTCTGATTATATCTGTAAAAAGAGCATGAAAAGCAAAACCATTTCAACTATCGAAAATTTGATTACATTTTAAAGAATTTAAGGTTCTTTATTGGCATCCATGGAACCTTTCAAATGCAGAAAAGGTTCTTTATAGTCGAAAAAGGTTCTTTAGATTTTTTCTTCAAAATAGTTATTTTAAGAACTGTTCACTGAAAGTTTTTTTGGGGGAACCAAAAATGGTTTTTCAATAGCATCACTGCAAAAATACCCTTTTTCGAACATTTTTAAGAGTGTAGTGTAGCTGTACTTTTAACAACTTCACATTATATGCAGAGCTTGTGGCTCCAAAAAACCTAGATTGTAAAAAAAAAAAAAAAACGTAATATTTTCGGTAAAAAAAACAGCTGGGGTTTCAAGAATTTTGCCGTAACAATATGGTATCAACGTTTTAAGTTTTAGCTTAAATTTTCATTTAAATACCGTAATTTTATTAACTGATAATGTTAATGTACCAACCTATTGAAGTATTGAAATTTGTTTTGTAATACACTGATAACCAACAAAAGTAGATGGTGATGAGAAAGTCACATGATGAACCAAAGCCCATCACAAACAGCTTTTAAATATTAACATATATAGAAGGTGCACAGTGTCATTCACACAAACACTAAACACCATCATGGTAGCACACATAAAACTGAACTAATGCAATAAACATTAATTTAACAACATTAGATGTAACATACAACCCTAACGTATAAAACTGATACGAAAAACATCAAATTTTAACAATGTAACACAGGGAATTCTGGGAATGTCAATTTACGGTTATTTACAGTACATTTTATGTTTACTTTCACTACGAAAACAGTCTACTACTGTAAAATTACATGCAATGTCTAATACACTTTTTTTTTTACTATATATAGTAGGGGAACGTACCATTAGCCATTTAACAGGTTTTTAATGTAGTATTTTTTACAGTTTTTTTACAGTTAAATTTACAGTCATTTACAGTGTACCGTGTTAAAATAGCTTCCCTAAACCTGTATAAAGGCTATAGATTCCTGTAGTTTCAAACTGAACAGGGATTATGCATCACTTTCAAACCATCTGATTCACCTGACATCCTCCAATCAGCATGACTAATTAGAACAGACGCCTCCATTGCACAGCTTTCTGTTTTGTCTTCAGTTCACTTCCTGCTTGACAAAGGCTTTTATTTCATCAGTTATCTGTAAGCAATCACCCAAACTGACAGTAGCTTATTGAGGCCTGTCTCTGTCGCTTTCTGCAGCACATTGTTCTGAGAGAAATACAGTCTCGCCTTGCTCACTCAATCAGAATGGGTGAAATTAACAAAAATGGAATGACACAATCTGTCTTTAGCGATTTAATGTCATCTGGCTCAGCAGCGGATGGGAATATTCCCAGCGGCCTTAATTTGTTAAACGTACAGCAGGTATTTAATGTGGGATGAAAGCTGGCGTGCATCATATTATGAATAAAAAAAAATTGAGGGACACGTGTCTTTGGAAAACGAGACCTCGCAGTTAGAAATCTCTGTTTACAAACAGAAGAAAGGAATTCAGGCATCATCAGTGGAAGAGGAAACCGCTTTGATCTGCTGAGACATTGTGGTGTCACTTTTAAAGTCGATTAAGGACCATTAAAGTGTGTCTGCATGTGGGACTGCTCATTTCAAACATTTAGTGATTAAAGTCCATTCATGTCCTACTGGAAATCTGCCATAATGACAGCTTGTATTACTTCCACCCAAATGAGATGTTTCTGTTAGCGCTTAGATTTGGGAATTATTTGGGAAACTTCTAGTAAGTGCGCGTGGCAGTCAGTAGTTTATTGTCCTATTTTACTGACGCAGGTGTTGGCCTTTTTCAGATGGAGCTCGGCTATTTAAAAATTCTGCCATCATTTGTTTCACTTTGTTCTGCATTAAATTCACTTATGCAGTACTTTATCCAGTTCTGTTGAGCTGTCCTGTGCTGTTTCAGGTAAGTAAGCAGATTTAATTGTAGAACGTTAGACCGGGGCGAGCGTGTTTGCGGCCTAGGACTCTGTCAGCGGGCGGCTGAACAGAAATAGCCCATCAGGGGCACATAAGGTTCCGTTAGTATCCAGAAGGTCATTCATAATAGCCTGAGTGTTTCCTCTTAGTTTCTCCTTCCTTGTCTTTTCTCGGCAGCGGTTGAAGTGCACCTCTCTATCTTCCTCATGCACACAATCGTTCTTTCGCTCTCCCCTTCTCCATCCTCCCCTCCTCCTCTGTTCTCTCTCTCTCTCTCTGACACTCTCGCTCCGCTGCTGTCCTCAGCATCTCCGTGGGGCGGTGACTAATTGCCCCCGTAAATCACTGAGCAGGCCGCACGCTCCTCCGTTTATTTTTCCTGACAGTAATTTACTGCTTGCTCTTTTACACACTTGTCATTGCGTGTTTTTCCTCACATTAGAGTCCTGTGGAAAAAGGAGTGTAATTAACGGTGTGGAGCTCGCCGGCCGCCGCTCTTTCATCATGGTGTGATAATTGTGCTCCTTGTCTGTCACTGTAACCTCTCTCTCTGTTTCCTACCCGGCTCTCCCCACCCTATTTGTCAACCGCGGGAATCGTGTGGCTTTCCCAACGCCCTCGCTCCGACGCCGCACGCCAAGGCACCAGTTTTCCTATTTGTCCGAAGCCTGGGTCATTTATATCCCCTGTGCTGCTTGTCAAAAATATTAGCCTGATGCGCTGCGGAAGATAAAAGATTCATGGTAAACACACCTGGACTGGGTCCTGTGGTAACTAAGGATACCAGACTTTCTATCCGAATTACAGCGGCACATTGAAATGAGGGTCATGCTGAAGCGTTCACAGGTTCGCTGAGCTGAGCAACTACTTCCTGTCTTTACCTCAAGACGCGCGCTCATCAGCATATGCACATACTTCTCTTTCACAAGCCGCCGTCCATGAATAATCTCCACTGCCGAAACAAAACACAACTCTATTTGCAGGACATACACCGGATTCTATTTTTAACTGGGGTGGGACAGTGATTCACTGCTCGTCTCATTATCCTGTGTGGTTCTCCAGTCCCGATATATCCATCACCACTAACCCGTGCCCAAGAGGTTAACTCATCAATAACTTTTGGAGGGAGATGAACCCATCCGAGAGACTCGCTGGCTTTGACCCCACTCTCTGCCCCTCTGCCACAGCCCCCTAGCCTTCCCTCAAAGGTTTCAGTGGATTTTGATAATATCTTTATTGGGGCTGTCATGGACAGGGGCTAATGGGACGTCTGGTCAAGATTTCAGGATCCATCACGGCCAGGCTGAGGAATTAGCATGGAGCTCATGCATCAGCTGCCAGAGCTGTCATCCCCCTCCCCGTCCCTCAACTCCATTCATTACAGGCCCCTGCCGCGCACTTCTGCAGGGCTGCCGCGCGCCCTGTCTCCGCTTGCACCTTCCTCTTCTTCTCCGCTACCTCAACCGCCCTGTGGACCATTGATGGTGCCACCGCTGCCAGGCTGAGCTGACAAAGACCTCCTCACCACGCCTCTCGGTGTCAGCCCCCCGAACAGTAGCCACTAAATTAGGAGCCACCGTCAGCTCTTCCTTTTTGAAAATGAGAGGACTAGTCGGGGCCAAACGTATTCTGGGAGAAGATGGCTGATGCACCGTCCCTCCTTCCTCTCATCCTTTAAACTCCTCCTCTCCTCTCATGGGTGTGTTTTCGCAATATGCGAGGGGGTAGCAGGATGGAATTAGCGTGTTTAAAGCTATTAAGGGTAATTAAGGAGCCTTTGGCCCGTGCTGTAATAGAGAGGGACTTGACTTTGATTACTGCTGGCCCTCTCGGTGCTAGCAGGGTGCATCGGTCTCATTTACGGACCGTGACCCGCGGCGCACGCAAGCGCATCGTTGAGGGCCGGGGTCCCACCGCTCCCGGAGAGAGAGTCGCCTGGCGTTCTCTGGTTTTCCCTCTCTTTGTCTCCCTCCTGCATCAAAAGCAGCATCCGCTAAGAAGGTCAGAGCGAAAATGAAGGCAGGCGAGCGGGGCTACAGCTGGGGACGGTGGCCCCGGTCCTCTCCCCTCTTCCCCTCATTAGCAAATCAAAGCTGCCCCGGATAGATTCACACTCCTCACCTGATTTTGTCCTTTTGCTCTAATCACGTAGCCACACAATCTTGACTGACAGTTTTCTGTATAATTGGCCCATGATCTGGCGCTGCTCTAATAACCAGAAAATCCCCTCTGAGAGACGGCCAGACACGGGTGACCTATCTCTACATCCCACACACACGCGCTCCCGCTCCTCTGGATATACTGTATCGCGCAATACTTACACAGATCTGACTTATATCCACACGTCGCGCGCAAACACGCGCCAGTGTCACCGGCAGCCGCCCCCCGCCGCCATCTGCACGGGCAGTGTTTGTGCCATGCTATTTGTGCATGGAAGAGAGCTAATCCTAATGTTCAATAATGATGTGAATATTGGATGAGCAGCTCAGACAGAGGAGCCTCACTCGCAGCCTCTAATTACTGTTCATTTGCCAGAGTATCAAAGCCTAATTACTGCTCATCTCAATATTCCCCGGGACAGAGGGGGAGTCAAGGCAGGGTTCGGAGGAGACGGCCCCAGGAGATCAGTCAGTCAGCCTTTATCTCTCTCTCTCGCTCTCTTTCTCCCTCTCTTACTCTGAATAGGTTAACACGGGTGTTTGTGTGTTCAGTTCCTTCCTGCAAGCAAACAAACAAAGATTCTACAAACAAACACACTGATCAGTCTGAGAGACAGCGAGAGAACTGGGGCCTATAATGCCAAGCTTATTGTTTCTTTTGCTCTCTTTGCCTTGTGTTTTTAATGTGTTTTGGGTAAATATCAGACAACGGGAGGAGATGGGAGGAAGCTGCCAGCATATCTCTCATTCTCTCTTCAGATAAAAAGCATTTTTTTCTCTTTTCCTCTCACCTAATCCTGACAGAAGCCACTGCAATCACTAGCTGCCACCCGTTTGACAGTTTCTGTCGCCAATTAGCAGCTAAATCGACATCACCCAAAACAAGAAAACGAGGCAATTTATACGTCTGTTATTTATCGTTGGCTTGTGTACTGTATGTCTGGGTGCTTCCCTCTCATCTCTATCTCTCTTTTTGTCTCTATCTCTGTTTGCGTCTCTTTCTTCTCCTCAGATGCCTGTTCTTCCTCTCGCCCATCGCTCGGTCCTGATGGGCGGGGACACTGGATCTCTCCTCTTCCCTTATGAGGAAGTTTGGCGGCTGATTTTTACCAGCCCGTGCTCCTCGAAAATTTACAAGACGTCAATAAGCTTTTAATGAGGTGAGCCAAGCTGTTTGCCGGGCCCTGCCACTCGTTCCTGCCTTTCTCACTCTCTCCAATGGGTCGTTAAATGAGGAGATGCTTGTAACTCATGCACTTTGTTATCATTCAATCAACACGAAAACACAAACCAGTCATTGTGCTGCTGTTACACAGGTGATTTACTCTGCTTTGTGATGCAGCGTGTGTGTGTGTGTGCGTGTCACATCCCTTATTTTTCCTCCCTGTAAAACAAACGATGCTAGCTTGAGCTATTTGCATCTACACTGTCTGGATAAGGATATTAGACAGCAATTCTGATGTTTGATGATAATGTAATAGTAGGCAAAAAATAAGGTGATCAAAAATAAAAAACACTAAACTGGCCAGTTGTATATAATTGGGTTCTAGACTAGTTTATATATATTTGACTGCACTGAAGAGTAACCAGTTTAATTGTTAAAGTTTGCATGCGCACACTGATATATAATAAACCACAGGGTGTATTATTCTTTTTCTTGCCATGTAAGCTGCATGTGGTGTCTGTCTGTGGACAGGTGTATACTAGCTTTATAATCATCTTTTCTATTTTATAGTAACCCTGTAGTGTGCAAGATAATAGGTGTGGATTACAAGAACCGTGGACAATATAGAAAATCTATATTCCACACAGTGAGGTGCAGGGATAACACATGTCAGATGTATAATAATGGAATGATCAAGATGTCAGATATGCTACAAATATGTACAATACAGATGAGCCTCTCAGAGGTGCATAGCTTATTGGCAGGTAGGTAAACAGTATGACAATGGAGTTCTCTCAATCAATATTTGCTTTAGGAAGTCATTTGTTACTGTGATGAATATGCTGCCGATAAAGTCAGTGAAGTGTGAGTGGATTGTAAAAAAAAATATCAACAATAACAACAGCAATGATTTAGATCATTTACATGCTAAATTAAAGAACGCAATCTTATTTTTAAAATTCTAATCAAATTTTATTATTACTCTTTTTAATTATTTTAGCAAGACAAAACACCCACTCAACCATTTACATATATTTGTGTTTGGATTTTTGTTCAAAGGTCCTTTTGATCATGCATGAAGCTTGTATTATGATTTTAAAAGGCCAGCCTTTAAAAGACTTAATTTATATGTTGTGTCCGAGCTCAAAGAACAGATTATTATGTAATTATAGGATAGCGGAGCACATCTCAGCTGGTGTGAGAGTGTGTGCTGTAATTACATGTAGCATGGCAGCATGGTGCTCAGTTAACCCAGCAGAGGACTGAAGGCTCAGTGGTGAGCTCTTGGCCTAAAGTGCTCCTCATTTAAACCGATCGAAAAAATCAATGAGGTGAAGTATGATTCTGCACTCTTTCTGCTCTGTCCCTTTTTCCCAAGAGCTCTCTGTTAACTCTCTTTTACCATCTGAGCTCATTCTGCCGAATAACCGTATACACACGTCAATAGGAATGGTGGCCAAAACTGAGTTAATGATCACAAGTTGGAATAGCTGATATAACCACAATGTTATACGATGTTAAAGCAAATTTATATCATTTACAAAATTAAAGACTTTACAAATGACTGATTATTTTCTCTTTACATTAATAAAACGACTAAAAATTATTTTTAAAAACGTATAATTTTGAGTCTAAATTCTGTTCGGATCATCCATATGTTAATCTGTTATTTTGCATTATTTTATTAGTTTGTTAATTCAGCAAGTCACAATTTTGCTTGGTAAACACCTCACCTAACAACCAGTTTTTCCTCATCTTCACTTGCTTTGGACAATTCACACTCTGCATTTTCACATATTTTATTTCAATGTCATGCTAAATCTTATCCTCCCATACACTGTAAAAAGTTTTCACCAGTTTCAACTTAAAAAACTTAAGTTTAGCAGCTGCCTTAAAATTTAAGTTAAATCAACTTAAGTCATTTAAACTCACAAGTTATATCAACTCATTTTTATTGTAATAAGTTTAAATGACTTGTGGGTTTTAAGCTGATTTAACTTAAAATCTTAAGGCAGCTGCTGAACTTAGGTTTTTAAAGGTTAGGTTGAATCTGGTCAAAACTTTTTACAGTGTAGAATTCAACTACCACGTTCAAGGCCCAGAAAGGTAGTAAGGACATCATTAAAACAGTCCATGTGACATCAGTGGTTTAACCGTAATTTTATGAAGCTACGAGAATTCTTTTTGTGTGCAAAGAAAACAAAAATAATGACAAAATTTATTGTGCAAAGCACTATACATAATAGTTAGAAAAGTCGGTTATACTGTATTTTGATAGTCCACTTTAGACATTCTACTAATAGTAAGTAACTTTGCAACTACATGTTATTAGAGTATTAGTAGACTGTCTGCTTAATATCTTCTAACACTTTATTTTGATGGGTCCACAACATACAACATACTAACTATAAGAAATTTTGCAAGTGTATGTCAACTTATTTTACTTACCCTAAACCTAACCTAATCGTCTACTCTGAGAGTTGCCAAGCAGTATTATTGCTATAGAGGGGGGATACATGTAAGGTTAGGGCAGATTTGGTGATAGCACTAGTTTTAAGGAGTAGAGGTAGAATCAAGAGTGTAATTATAGATGTAACTACAAAATTAATTACATATATAATTCAGGATGGTGTTTTCAAATATAAGTACAATGTAAAAAACATGTTTGTACACAATAAGTACATTGTATCAAATGATTAATTTAAATGTATATAGGGTAAACTGTGTACAGTTGAAACATCTTAACTTGCCTATACAGGAACCCCAAGCCGTGACTTTTGCTCCACACATGCGTATTAGTGTTTTCTTTGATCGCGGGAAATTTAAAATGTGTGCGTCTTTCCACTCTGAAGATATTGGCAAAAAAATAATAATAATAATAATTCCCCAAGGTGAGATTTTCATTTCACCTTGTCCATTCCACAACAAATAGCTTATTATTCTTTTACGATTGTTAAACTTAACACATATAATTGCAAACATTACTCTGTGCTCTAAAAATAGACATATTTTATGGCATTGTGCAATGCAGGGTTTTTTTCATAATCTAGAGAAACATGCAAGTATGTCAGTGGGGTACGGTTGAGACCAGTGTATCAAGTGTACCCAGATTGGTGTCCTATTGCGTCACATGCTGTAGAGTTGTACAGTGTTATGATAATAGGTTAAAAGTCACATTTAGACACATGCTATGCAAATAGTGTTAAAAAAATAAATGCAGAAAAATATTTGTGATATTTCAACTGTCTATTATTAAATTAAAGTGTGTACAGTTGATACACCCTTTATAGGTCTCTATGTATGCAGTAACAGCTCAATCATAGAAAATAAAATGCATATTCAGAGTCTGTGTGTGTTTGTGTACTGGTTCTCTTACGAGAGGTCTCTCGTACTGCGTAAGTATCTTACGCTAGGGGAAAATCCTTTTCTGCGAGATATTGAAGCCAAAAATTATCCTTAATTTTGAAATAATGTAAAGCGCGTTGCAGCAGCATACAGACATAGGCGAAACAGCTTGCGCGCCTATTGGCTGCTCTGCGGCAACTGCAGCAGCCTATTAGAGCGAGGCCTGACGCGACGCCAGATCCAATGGGGGCATTTCGCGCCCTTTGCGTCACTTCGCGCCCTTTTCGTAGCTTCCCGCCTAAAAGGGCGTGGTCTAGACCTATAAAGACCGCTCGTAGGCAGCTATTATCTGATTTTTCATCCTTCAAGCGAAGCACACGCATCGCTGGAGCCGGAGAAGAAGCCGCCGTCGACTGCAAGCATCTCAGCGGGACGAGCCACTGAAGCTGCTGGCCACGCCGCCTTCCGTGCCTTCCTGCTGCGCTTTCCGGCGCCTATATCCTTTATAATCTACAGTGTGTGTCGCCGCTGCGATACACACTGTTTCTCTAAAAATAGCAAAGCGTCTTTTTAAAGATGCCTTAATACAGCTCGTGCAGATGCCAATGGAGACTCTGAGGACTTGCCTTGCCTTCTTCACTGAGACTGCTCCCCCGCCCGCCGCGGTGTAGCGCAGTAAAAAGCGCCGTGCCCAGCGGGCCCCGGATCCTTCCCCCAGACGACAAAGCTCGCCGGTTCGCCCGCCTACTTCATCGACCTCGTCAGCCTCTGTTCCGGACGTAAAGCGGCTGCTGTCTGCCACCGCTTCAATCGACGCCGCTGACGAGGGGGCCATGAAGGAGGAAGAGAATTTCCGTTCCCCACCAAAACGGGAACGCGCATGCTGCTCAGAAGAGGCGATAGCAGCCCACTTATGTCTGCCCTCCGCTGGACGGCGTGCTAAGTCGGCCCTCCCCTCTAAAGCTTGCCGTCAGACGTCAAACCTGCTCCGCCGCGCTTTCGCCGCTGCCAAGCCGCGTCAGCGCTGCGTAACATGGTCTCTCACTGTTGCTGAGAGGCACCCGTGGCTAACGCTTTCTGACGTTTTTCTCGTCTGGCCGCCGCCCCGCCAGACGCAGCCCGCGGCCCAGGATTGAGTTGAAACCTGAGCCTCCGAAATCGTCCTAGCACAACTAGGAAAACGACGGTGTACGAGTCCCGCTGTTGCCGGACCCCCACCAAAGTTATTCGCTCGTCCAGTTCCAGAAAATGTGACTGTTCCAGTGTTTTCTGCAGCCAACAAACCGACTCCGTCGCCCGTTTGCCTGCACACAAAAGTCGTTCCCACGGCTACACAGATAAACCCCCAATAGAGTGTATTGTCTGGTGTCCCGGCCACGGCCGATGGTGTTTCACGTGTCGTAAGAATGCCCACTACCCAGTGCTCATCTCTAACATTACACACAAGCACAGCTCACATAAAATCGACTCAGATCGATTGTGCTTCACAACCGGCCACGGCCGATGGTGTTTCACGTGTCGTAAGAATGCCCACTACCTAGTGCTCATCTCTACACACAAGCACAGCGCACATAAAATCGACTCAGATCGATTGCGCTTCACAACCGGCCACGGCCGATGGTGTTTCACGTGTCGTAAGAATGCCCACTACCTAGTGCTCATCTCTACACACAAGCACAGCGCACATAAAATCGACTCAGATCGATTGCGCTTCACAACCGGCCACGGCCGATGGTGTTTCACGTGTCCGAAGAATGCCCACTACCCAGTGCTCATCTCTACACGCAAGCACAGCCTGTCACACAGGTCCCGCGCGCACATAAAATCGACTCAGATCGATTGCGCTTCACACGTGGTAAATGTGCCTGCTTCACAGTGGCCACAGACACCACATTATGCACGTCAAACGGTTTCTGTAAAAACGAAACCAAAAGTGCATTCGCTCTATGCAGGCGAACATTGTTTGGAGTGTGTTAAATGTGCCCGCTGCCCCACAGCCACATCCACACACAGACATAATAGTTCCCGCTATCAGCGTGCCCCATGCCTCAAATGTCACGAGCACGTTTTGCATGAAATCAACGTGCATTCGCTCCATGCAAGCGAACGATGTTTGGAGTGTGTTAAATGTGACTGTTCCAGTGTTTGCTGCAGCCAACAAGCCGGTTCTGTCGCCCGCTTGCCTGCACACAAAGGTTGTTTTCACGGCTACCCAGATAAACCCCCAATAGAGTGTATTTTCTGGAGTCCCGGCCACGGCCGATGGTGTTTCACGTGTAGTAAGAATGCCCACTACCTAGTGCTCATCTCTACACACAAGCACAGCCTGTCACACAGGCCTGTCGCGCACATAAAATCGACTCAGATCGATTGCGCTTCACATGTGGTAAACGTGCCCACTTCTCAGTGCCCACAGACATCACATTATGCACGCCCCAAGGTTTCTGTAAAAACGAAACCAAAAGGCGTTCCCTATATGCAGGCGAAAGGTGTTTGCAGTGTGTTAAATGTGCCTGTTGCCACACAACCACATCCACACACAGACATAATAGTTCCCGCTATCAGCGCTCGCGCCCCGAATGTCACGAGCACGTCTCTTGTGCCACAGCACACCGAAACCACTCCGTTACTGAACGAACGGAGCGCGCTTCGTATTCAACCTATAGCTATTCATGCAAACGCATGGGAAAAGCTTCCAGGGGTTTCGAAATGGGTGCTGGACATTATAAAAGGAGGCTATTCGCTACAGTTTCACCGACGCCCGCGCCGCTATACAGCGCGCGTCGAGACCACAATGCAGACAGAAGCAGCACACCTGCTTCGAGCCGAAGTGGCGAAACTATTGAGCAAAGGGGTCATAGAGCCCCTTTCTCAAGCTCAAAGCGAAGGGGGGCTGTACAGCAGATATTTCCTGGTACCGAAAAAAGACGGTGGTCACAGACCCATATTAGATCTAAGGCAACTGAACAAAGCGCTGGTGAAGCGTCGGTTCAGGATGCTCACGACCAGAAAAATCCTCGCGCAAGTTCGCCAAGGAGACTGGTTCGTGTCAGTGGATCTGAAAGACGCGTATTTTCAAATACAGATAGCGTCACGTCACAGGCGATTTTTGAGATTCGCCTTCGAGGGCCAGGCATATCAGTACACAGTCCTGCCGTTCGGTTTGTCCCAGGCACCCCGTACATTTACGAAGTGCATGGACTCAGCGCTCGTTCCTCTCAGACTGAAAGGCGTGCGCATACTGAACTATTCGGACGATTGGCTGATTCTAGCGCAGTCTCGCTCAGTGCTTGTACAGCATACGACCATGTTACTCGATCACCTCGAGAATTTGGGTCTCAGAGTCAATTGGGCGAAGAGCTCCCTGTCCCCCAGTCAGAAAACTTCCTTCCTGGGCACAGAATTGGACTCGCTGTCAATGATAGCGTGGCTGTCATCACAGCGCGCAGCGGACATTCAGCACACAGCGGGCTCGTTCCGCTGCGGCGCGTCCGTCCCGCTCAAAAAAATTCAGAAAATGCTGGGTCTCATGGCCTCAGCGTCATCAGTTCTGCAGCTGGGTCTGCTATGTATGCGCCCACTGCAGTTCTGGCTGAAAGCGCGCGTCCCGCGTCAAGCGTGGGCGTCCGGTCGGCTTTGTCTCACGGTCAATCAGAAATGTGTCACAGCCCTGAAACCGTGGAAAGCAGTCGACTGGTACCAGTCAGGTGTAAGCCTGGGGACTTCCTCGAGAATAAAAGTGGTGTCTACGGACGCGTCCACCTCGGGATGGGGGGCTCTGCTCGAGGGCAGACCGTCTTTTGGCCAGTGGTCAGAACGGGAAAAGCTCCTGCATATCAACTGCCTCGAAATGCTGGCAGTACAGAACGCGCTGATGCGCTTCTGTCCCCAAATAAAAGGAAACCATGTACTAGTCCGCTCGGACAACATGTCAGTGGTTTCCTATATAAATCGCCAGGGCGGTCTCAGGTCCAAAAACCTATACAGACTTGCAGAATGCCTCCTGGTATGGGCTCAGCGCAACCTGCGCTCGCTGAAAGCAGCGCATGTGCCGGGGCTTCTAAACATAGGGCCAGACAGACTGTCCAGGAACAATGTTCCAGCAGGCGAATGGTCTCTACACCCACAGACAGTACAACTACTGTGGAAAAAATTCGGCAGAGCGGAAGTAGACCTGTTTGCGTCTCCGAACAACGCTCACTGTCTGGAATTTTACTCAAAAAGCAGAGACGCGCTGGCCCACGAATGGCCCCGCCGTCATCTCTATGCTTTTCCCCCCGTCTCTCTCCTACCTCAGGTGATAGAGAGGGTCAGGGAAAAAGGATGTTCAATACTGCTGATAGCGCAGTTTTGGGAAAACCAGCCCTGGTTCCCAGCGCTGATGCAGCTGACGAGCACTGCCCTGTGGCCGATACCAGTGAGGAGAGACCTTCTCTCTCAGGCCAGCGGCTCGATTTGGCATCCTCACCCAGAGCTGTGGTCCCTTCATGTCTGGGCCACCAGCGAATATATGATGGACTCCCTAAAGGAGTATTAAACACGATCACGCAGGCTAGAGCCCCTTCTACGAGACGGCTCTATTCCTCAAAATGGTCAGTGTTTTCGGGCTGGTGCGCAGCCCGCGGCTCGTCACCCACTAACTGTGGTGTGATGGAGGTGCTTTCCTTTCTACAAGAGCTGCTGGACAAGGGCAGAACCCCGTCCACGCTCAAAGTCTATGTGGCAGCCATCACAGTGTTTTCGAGCACAACGCTAGGTCAGTCAATAGGAAGGAACGATTTAGTTATTCGCTTCCTGAGGGGAGCTAGAAGACTAAATCCCCCCAGACCTCCCTCAGTCCCCGTATGGGACCTTTCTGTGGTACTAGAGGCCATGATTTGAAATACCTGTCTCTTAATACTGTGTTTCTGCTGGCTCTCGCTTCAGTGAAGCGCATAGGGGATTTGCACGCACTCCCTGTGAGCGCGACGTGCATGGAATTTGGACCTAATGACTCTAAAGTCATACTCAAACCCAAACATGGTTACGTTCCAAAATCACTCAACACACCGTTTAGGGCACAGGTCATCGCGCTGTCAGCCCTACCGGTCAATGATGAGGAAACGGACGCGAGCCTCCTATGCCCAGTCAGGGCATTACGAGCTTACGTGTCTCGCTCGTCTGCTTTTAGACAGACAGAGCAGCTTTTTGTTTCGTTTTACGGGCGTCCCAAGGGACTGGCCGCGTCAAAACAGAGCTTATCCAGATGGATAGTAGATGCTATTGCGTTGGCATATGCTTCCAAGGGCATGCAGTGCCCGCTAGGTGTCAGAGCACATTCCACGAGGGGCATGGCCTCATCGTGGGCTTGGTCGAGTGGGATTGCCTTGCAAGATATTTGTACGGCGGCGGGCTGGGCCTCTCCGTCTACATTTATAAGGTTTTACAACCTGGAGGTTCCCGCCTTACAGGCCAGATTGCTGTCAGTCTAGATGTTCAGTGTTGTCTGACCTGATGTTATCAGCTCGGAATGCTGCGTCTACTGAGCACAGCTCTAGGGTCGACAGTGAAAGTAATAGCACAAGATGTGTCTGGGCAAACTGTGTGAAGACCCTTATTCTTACGTCAGCTCAGGCCGTAACCCCGCCCTGTATGTACGTTTACTTAGCGTCTGAGTGACGCTGCACTATGTGGAAGAGTGCGGCGTTGCCCCTCCCTCTTCCCGGGACTCCCTGTGAGTTCTATAGGTGATTATGAACTGTATGAACCCCGGGCTTTCGCCCTTGGGTCTTTGGTGTCAGATCTCAGCATGCACGGCGTTTTACACTGGGTCCCCTAGCGTAAGATACTTACGCAGTACGAGAGACCTCTCGTAAGAGAACGTACTCGGTTACTAACGTAACCTCTGTTCTCTCTAGAGAGGGAACGAGTACTGCGTATCTTGCCGTGCATGCGCACGCTCTGGTTGCTTCGATGATGAAAAACCAGATAATAGCTGCCTACGAGCGATCTTTATAGGTCTAGACCACGCCCTTTTAGGCGGGAAGCTACGAAAAGGGCGTGAAGCGACGCAAAGGGCGCGAAATGCCCCCATTGGATCTGGCGTCGCGTCAGGCCTCGCTCTAATAGGCTGCTGCAGTTGCCGCAGAGCAGCCAATAGGCGCGCAAGCTGTTTCGCCTATGTCTGTATGCTGCTGCAACGCGCTTTACATTATTTCAAAATTAAGGATAATTTTTGGCTTCAATATCTCGCAGAAAAGGATTTTCCCCTAGCGTAAGATACTTACGCAGTACTCGTTCCCTCTCTAGAGAGAACAGAGGTTACGTTAGTAACCGAGTACGTTTTACATATGTTATGGGGACCAAATGTTTCCACAAGTATAGTAATACCAGTAAATTCTAAATTTATGGGAACATTTTTAGGTCCCCAATTTATACAGAATGATTGAAAATGTAAAAATGCAGAAAGTTTTGAGTAATGGGTATGGTTACCGGTAGGGTTATAGAATATACAGGTATGTATATTGCTATTTTTTACTAAAAAATAGCAAAAACCAGTCTTTAAAAACCAGTCTTAAGTAGCACAGTTATATTTGTAGCAATAGCCAAAAATACATTGTATGGGTGAAAATGATAATTTTTTCTTTTATGTCAAAAATCATTATGATATTAAGTAAAGATCATGTTCCATGTAGATAAATTGTAAATTCCCTACCGTAAATATATAAAAACTTTTTATATGAAAAATATATATTAAAAAAAAAAATCTCTATATTTCGATTTTTTTTTTTTTTTTTTTTTTTTTTTTGTACCCTCAGATTTCAGATTTTTAAATAGTTGTATCTCGGCCAAATATTTTCCTAACCTAACAAACCATAAATCAATGGAAAGCTTATTTATTAAACCTTCAGGTGATGTATAAATCTCAATTAAAAAAAAAAAAATACCCTTATGACTGGTTTTGTGATCTATGGTCCCATTTGTTCAGTTTTTCATATCTTTTCTAGTACACTACATGTGTACAGCTGAGACAAAAATACACCTTATGTTTATGAGCTAATGGTAGAAAATCTAAACTACTTATGGCTATTATCAATATATTATATTTAAGTACTTACAGTTTTTCTCAATTGCTAAAACACTATAACCAGTCTTTTGAACTAAAATTTCAAAACTATAACGGCATTTTTGAAAAAGCACACCCATTTCCCTAAACTATAAACACTATTCCCTGCTTTGACACATGAGTTATATTTGGTGAACTGTTACTTCAAAACTCTACACACAAATCCCTACATTTCTCAGTGCTTACACCATGAGGTCATTTAGAAAGCACAAGCATTCAATATTGTTCACTCAAGTCTGCGAAGTTTGAGCTCAATTAGCACACAATTACCCAACTGGAAACACTAGGAGTCAAAATTTAGCACACACCAATCAGAACCTTCGATGGAGATAAAAGGATAAAAGTTTTTCTCACTTTGGTGCATTTCTCAGATCAGAAATGAAATATACATTTGTCTGCAGTTTCCTACATTATCAGTTGCTATTGTCATGTTGCTCAAAATGTATTATATACTGTAGTTCTCTGTGCAATAGTCTTACCCCTCAAAACATCAAGTCATTAGCTCATCGTATAAATCATTACCTAAATGCAAAATTTTTGATCTAGTTGTCCTAAACTGTCAATCATATTCTACACATTTCTATTAGACTTTTTGTAAATTTGCCATGAATTATTCAAGTGAATCTTGACTTTCACTAATGAAGATAATATAGATCAACCAATGATAAAGCAGTTCTCTGAAATAGATCAAAGGTACATCTCATGAACCTTCCATTGGAAAGCATATAGACAGAGGACAACACAGGAGTTAAAAATTCTGACAGTGGACTTTCTTATTTTTATTTTCACCTTTGTGCCCATATTTCTTTTTTTTTCTGTTTCACAATGACGCTGTGTGCTTTTATTTTATTTTTTTATTTTTTGTCAGACCACTAGTACAAGTGTAACTGTGAATCCTATCCAGTCTTTTTCAATCAATATCCCACATACAGTAATGTGTAATTTTGAAGAGGAAGAATAGGAGGTGAAAGAGGAAGAGGAGGAGGAGAAGGAGGACGATGACGACAACAACATGGAAGAGACAGAGGAAGAGCAAGGGCAAGAAGACAAGCAGTCTCATATAGTTTAGTTGATGAGTGCCAGGGTTGGATCAGGCATGCAAGAGGATTTTACCCCTGCTCCTGGCCAGGGCTAATTTAGCCTGTGATGCTGAAGAGGTTCTTTGGCCTGTCCCAGACCAAAGACAGGATGCTGGGCAGAATAATTATTTTGTTGTTTTTTGCTGTTTTGTACTGTACTCTACAGTACATTACAGTTTTTTCTGAATGCTTAAGCGCTAATCGTGATTCTTGTAGCACAATTTCTAAAACTATTAATACGTATAGCAAAACCACTCACTGAGTTTGCAAAACTAAAAGCACAAACACTGCTTTGCACTCAGTTTGCAAATTTGTAACACACACTTTGCAGAACTTTAAACACAACTCACTGCTTACACTCAATTACCAAATTTCCAACACACTCCTAGCAAAATTATACACATGTATGGCTATCATTAACACTATTTTGCCAACTGTTTGGCATACTTTCACATGTGAAAACTGTTTTAGATAATTAGTTCACTTTGCAATCAGCCTAAGCACTATAAATAAGCCACAGGTAAGCTGTCTATGTGGAGTACAATGGAAGGAGCAGTAAGAGTGAGAAGAGTGAGAATCAGAGGAGGCCGAGGAGGCCGAGGGAGAGGACGTGGAGGTGAAGAAGTTGGAGGAAGAGGACGTGGAGTTGAAGAAGCGAGAGGGTTAGAGGAAGTTAGAGGAAGAGGACAAGGAGGAGCAAGAATAAGATGAGGAGGGGAAAGAGGAAGGGTAAGAAGAGTAAGAAATAGAATAACTGATGACATCAGAGCTACAATAGTGGACCATGTCATCAACCATGGGATGACCCTGAGGGAAGCTGGCCAACGGGTTCAGCCTAATTTGAGCCGCTACACTGTGGCAAGCATCATTAGGACATTTCGAAATGAGAATCGGTAAGTACTTTTTAGCACTGCCATACTCTAATGAGAAACACAACAGTACCATACATGCAAAAATACTGAAATTGTTACTTTACAGAATTGCTAGACGTCCAGATGTTGGGGGCAGAGGAAGAATGTTCACTCCAGAGCAAGAGACCCATAAAGTGAACATGGTGATTGCCAATAATGCAATAAGACTGCGCGAAATACAGCAGCGCATAATTGATAATGACACCATCTTTCAAAATATACACAGTGCAAGCATTTCTACACTAAGTCGTGTACTTGCGCGCCACAGAATAAGAATGAAGCAAATTTACAGAGTTCCTTTCGAGAGAAACACAGAACGTGTAAAGCAACTGTGATATGACTATGTGCAGGTAAGCTATAGTGTCATTGGTTCTGAATTTGGAAGTGCATACTGTAGTGCTGTGCATGGGCCTGATGTGTTGCATTTGTTTTGTCTTGTCCAGAGAGTGATGGAACTAGAAGCAGATGCCATGGGACATGAGCTACTTTTTGTAGATGAGGCCGGTTTTAACCTCAGTAAAACCAGGAGACGTGGCAGGAACATTATTGGACACCGTGCCATCATCAATGTCCCAGGACAACATGGTGGTAACATAACCATGTGTGCAGCTATAAGCCAAAATGGTGTTGTTCACCATCATGCAACCATAGGCCCATACAACACTGCACACATTCTTGCATTCCTGGACACCTTACATGACATGCTCACTGTTCAGAGACCAGAGCATACCCGATATATCATCATATGGGACAATGTTAGTTTCCATAGGGCTGCTTTGGTCCGCAACTGGTTTACAGACCACCCATCCTTCATGGCACTCAACCTCCCTCCATACTCTCCATTCTTAAATCCCATCGAGGAGTTCTTCTCTGCCTGGCGCTGGAAAGTGTACGACCGTCATCCTCATCAACAGGTCAACATCAACAGCTTTTACATGCAATGGAGGAGGCATGTGGAGATATTGACCAGGCATCATGTCAGGCCTGGATACGGCATTCAAGGAGATATTTTCCACGGTGCCTTGGACTGGAGGATATCGCATGCGATGTGGACGAAATTTTGTGGCCAGACCCAGAAAGACGACATGATGTAGGCTGATTGTCTTTTTTTTTCCTTTTTTTTTTTTTTGTGAAATTACTATTTTGTGTTCTGACTTTGTCTTGGTTTTGATGAGTGTGAATAAACACCAATACTTGAAGTTTGGATCCTTGTATGTTTACATGACACTATGACAAAAGTATGACCTCAAATTGACATCTGTACACAGAGAAAGCAAAAGCCAGATGTGTTTTGTATTCATGCCATCAGTGTGCAGTTGGCGCATTGTGTGCTTAGTAGATGATAGCTTGTGTGTACTGTTTGATATGAAAACACAATTTTTACGAAGGTGTGAAGAGTTAATCTAGCTGTGTTTGCTTTTGCGAGAGAACTACAATGTTTTGATAATTGGGTGAAAGGTTTTCTTATTTGTGTGTAGAGTTTTGCAAAAATAGCCAATAGTTACAAAAAATGTGCTTAAGCAATCAGAAAAAACTGTAAATTAAGGAATAAAACACTTGCAAAGGAATAGATTTGTTGTGTTCATCATGTGAAAAGTTTTTTATTTGTATTGTTTTTGTAGTATTGTTTTGAATTTATCTCATCAGTGTGTAAAACTGTTTTGTAGTGTGTTTGTTTTTGAGGATTTGTGTGTCATGTCTGAAAGCAAAGTTTGGTTTTTCAGCAAGATTGAATTGTTTTGAGTGGAGAGCTTCATTTTGACCTCAATATAGGAAGTTTGGGGAAATGAGTTAGGAGTTGTGGATTTGTGTTTAGAGTTTCGCAAATAAGAGGCATAATTTCAAGAAATGTGTTTAAGCAATTGAGAAAAACTGTAAGCAAAATAAATGTCATGTGAAAAATCACTTTATTTCAGCATCTAATTTTTGTGTAGTAATGAAAAAAGCAAAAAGTGTGTCTACTGTGGCCTACTCTGTCTACCCTACATAGTAGTTAAGGACACTCATAAGGGTGTGTTCACACTTGTAGTTTGGTTTGTTTGGTTAATTTGGTCCTGACCAAAAAGGAAAAAGATAAAGGACATTTGGTCCTGGTCGGCTTAGCGTTCACACTGGCATTTTTGCCAGCGAACCTAAAGATACTGAACCTAAAGGCATAGTGATATGTCACAACCTGATTGGTCGGGTTGAATGACGTATATTTTGTGACAAAAGTCAACGAACACAACAAACAAAACGAAAAGGTGCATTTGACCTAACTTGACTTAGCGGCACTGTGGGTGGATATCAAAGTACCCATTTATGGATCAGTCTGGTCAGTGCTAAATACACATAAAGCATGCTCATTGTTGCTTGTATATTACAGTTTTTCTGAATTTCTAAAACACTAAATCCCATTGTAAAAACTAAACTGGCAACTGCCAAAACTCTTTTATCAAATCAATCACACTGTTGTCAAAATCTTAAACACTATTCATCTGTTTAGGACACAATTTGCGAATCTGAATCGCCCATTTACCAAAAGGAGGGAATAAATAGTGTGAGTCTGTCAACGATTGATCGTGTCCTGCAACGCAACAAGATAAGGATGAAACAAGTTTATCGGGTACCATTTGAGCGAAACAGTGAGAGAGTGAAAGAGCTACGATGTCAATATGTGCAAGTAAGTAAACTCATTACTAGAAAGTACTGTGTAGTTTGGGAAGCAGCATATTATGTATGCTATCTAGCGCGTTTCTGAGTTTGATTGTGTTGTGAGAATTTGTAGCGCGTTTCCGTATTTGTGTTTGCGTTGCGAGGATTTGCAGCGCCTGTGTTGTCAAACTGATGAAGATGTTTTCTTAATTTGTTGTCGTTTTTTTCTTGTTTGCAGCGCGTTGACCTCTCTCGGCCACCGTAAAAAGGAGAAGAAGAGGTCGCAACGTGATAGGTCAACGTGCCATTATTGAACTGCCTGGCCAGCGTGGTGGAAATGTAACCATCTGTGCTGCCATCAGCAGCTATGGGGTTCTCAACAGTCATGTTACTGTTGGGTCATACAACACCGAACTGCTACTAACATTCCTGGATGGTCTACGGGGTGCTCTGCTTGAGCAGAGGGAGCGCGAACAGGCAGCGCATCCCATGTATGTTGTCATTTGGGACAATGTGAGCTTTCACCGTGGTCCGAGAATACGCGACTGGTTTCAAAATGAGCAGCATTTTATTAATGTCTTTCTTCCACCATACTCTCCCTTCTTAAACCCTATCGAGGAGTTTTTCTCGGCATGGAGATGGAAAGTGTATGACCATAACCCTTACACACAGGAAAACCTAATTCACGCAATGACTGGAGCATGTGGTGACATCAGCGTGGAATCTTGCCAGGGCTGGATTCGGCATGCTAAAGGATTCTTTCCCCATTGCCTTGCAAGGGAGAACATAGCATGTGACGTGGATGAAGTCCTGTGGCCTCACCCAGCAGAGAGGCGTGATCCTGAGGCAGAATAAATGCTGTAAACATGTCTTTTTTTTTTCTTTACATAACTTTTGTTTCTCTTTTTTGCTGCAGTTTTTTTAAAAGCTTTATTTTATTTATTTTTGTTTAAATCTGAGTACAAGAATAAAATTATTCCCGCTATCCCACAGTGTTTTGCATTTATTTATGTAGTGTGTAATGGTTGCTAAGTTGTGTTTGCACATTAGCTGGTTTTGTGTGGTTTTTGACGGAAGTGAGTGATTTTGATTAAAGTTAAAATGGTTTTGGGTCAAATGTTTGGTTTTGCAAGAGGAGTCAGAGGTTTTGTGAATGTAGCTTGAAAATTGGGTTTTGTGTTCAGTTTAGAGAAAAGGAGAGCAGGTTTCAAGAAATGTGTCTTAGCAATTCAGAAAAACTGTATATTTTCACCACCTGCAAACTTACAAAGAGCTCGTAAAGATACTTTACTTCCTCGTTTGCTTCATGTTTGCCCTCTGCTCATTTTTTTTTGGATATACCGTTTGTTCCCTTCATGAAATCATGTCGCATAGCGTTGCATCTTGTCAATACTTCCTGTTTTTGGTTTGTTTAGAAGTATTTGCGTTCATGCTTAATTTTAACTGCACCAGAGTTTGCTTGGAATCAGACCAAAACCCGTGTTTTTAGCAGTCTCGGTCCGTTTCTTTGGTGCACACCCAGGTTCGGATAGCAGCGTTCACACTTATGATGACCTGCACTTACAGAGCAATCGCACCAGAGTTAGTTTTAAAGTGCTTTTTCAAAAATGACCTTTCATGCGGTGTGTCATGTAGCTGTTCACCAAACGCTTGCTCTTAAAAGATGGATCAGTGTCCAGTTTATCAGAGGCTTGCTATAATTAATAACTGATGATTGTATTTTCTAGCGATCATTCAAAATATGTAGTTGTGTATGTTATGTTGTGTCTTGCTGCAGGTAGTCTCGCTAGCCAGACCTTCAGACTGACGGCTCAAGGTCTGGAATCCATGGCAGCTTTCATTGGCCAAGGCCCGCCCATAAGGCCGTTTGACCGACATGTCAAACAACCAATCACAGTTTGTTTCGTTCAGCATCACGTTTCGTGGCATGGAAATCTCCCGACAACAACAGACTGGCATGCAACAAGTCAGTCATTGAAATAACCAGCATTGAATGTTAACGAAGAAGAGGAAGAACAAGCAGTAAGTCAGTAATTTGTTCACGAACGTTCGCAAAAGTGTATAACAACAATGGCGTCTGCATAAGCACCTTTTAGCAAAACACCAAGTAAATCAGTCTGCGCTTTGTTTCCCGGTGGACCGAAAATAAACGCGACACTCGCATCTCCCGGAAATCCGATCAAATTCAATTAATCAGATGACGACTTTGACATTCCTGAAGTGTTTCCAGTTAAGTGTACCATATGCATCAGACGTTTAGCCGACGTTCCGTGGCTGAAGCATATACATTGTTCAGCTGTGGGCCCACTGTAGTCTAAAAATGTATGGATTGAGGCAGCTTGACTGTCAGCATCATAGGTTCTATTCTATTTTGTCGATCAGCCACTTCAGTCGTTTCATCATCATACTCGGTAAGGTACAATCGATACCATCTTTTCTATGTATTGACAAGTCTCCAGGGCTGTCATTCAGTTATTAGCAATATGCTTTTCGTTTCAGACACGCGCTGTACGCGCCAGGGTAGACCAATCATAAAGGACTGCGCCGTCTGACCAATCACAGCAGTGAGGGCTCACGGAAAGGAGGGGTTTAGAGAGACTGATTCTTCGAACTGCTTCGGACAAGCCGTTTACAAATCATTTAGAAATTAGGTCAAATTAAATCTATTTTTGGAGAAAAAGTGTTTTTTGACCTTGCATACATGTAAACCCGTTTTAGGAGACTCATAAAACAATATTAACAACCTTTAAACTAGCATAACAGGAGCACTTTAATCTAACCAAACATGACAAGTGTGAACACACCCTTAAAATGGGACCTAAAACTTTTTTGTATATTTAAAAAAAAAATCAATATTGTATATATTATATATATTTTATATTCTCTGTTTAACATCACCAGGTCTGTTCTAGAGAAAGTTCAGTGGAAGCACCCGTCAGTCGCGTCAAATGGCTCTGCTTAATCACGGAAGGCACTGAGGGGCTGAACTGATTCTGTTGAAGGGGGTGAGGAGTGAAAATGCTGACAGACAAACCACTGCGCCGCAGGGAAAAGGAGCGACCACCGCTGACACACTTTCTGCATGTTTCTGCTTTATAGCCATCTTTGCAAATGACTTGCAGAACACTCAAGGGCAGGACCTTGTGCAACAGCGCAGCCGTTTAATGAATTTTAACATCTTTTGTGAACGGTCACATTTACAGCACAAGTCCCTCCAGTGATGCCGTGACTGAACCCGCTCAACCTGCCGCATTTAAATCCTTCTGTTCCTGTTAAAGAAAACGCTCCTCCTTTTATGCAAACACTCACCTCGAGTGACTAGGATGTGTCTTCACTGTCTCTCTCTCTCTGTACTTACCCACACACCACTGCCCATCCATACACATGACCTACAAAACAATAAATGACTTTTAGCCCTGCTGTAAAGTATAAAGTATTTAAAAATAGAGCCCTGGGGGCTGCTTTGTCCGTGGCTGGAGGCGTTATTATAGCCGGCCTGTCACGCGCCATCCCCTCAGGTCATTACTAGCGGGCAGAGCTGCAGCCCTTGGCAGCCTAACAGAGGCAGAGTGCTCCATTATCTGGAACAGGGAGCAAGGGAACGAGAGAGGGGAGGAGAGGAGAGGCCTGGACGCTGATCTGAGGAATGAGAAATGGGGAGATGGCAGTGAAAGCTGTGGGGAAAGGGGGAATGCTTTTCGGGACTGGCCCGGCTCCTAGACGCCACCCATTTGGAGGTTGATTCGCAAATGCTGGTGGTTTGGAGCGCTGGCAAAGGAAAGCTTAACCTGATCAAGGACATAATTGCATGTTTTTTTCATCCGCTTTCTTTTTTCGTTTGATGCATATATTCCCTTTAGTTAAATGAGAGTCTCCCTGCCAAAGTCCAGTTTCTGTTGAATTTGCGGAGCAGGGGCTGGTCCTGCAGATGAGCAAACACTGCAAGGTGCAGTAAGAGGTCTTTATTTTACACAGCTCAAAAGAATGAGTGCACAATCACATCGCAGATGGTCTGTAATTCACAGATGTTTTATTCGTCTCAAAATCTCCCACGTCCCAAAACCACGTATCAATGCCCTGTAGATTGTTCTAGTATGGCTTGACTTGAAAGGCAAAGTTGACTGAGAGAATAAATAGTAGTAAGAAGGGTTTGAACTCAGATGCTGACTGTTGACAGTGGATTGGAGGCATCTGGTCTTATGAAGCTGCCGTACATTAGGAGACTAAGGCAGTGATTCTCCACAAGTGTTACCCGAAAGGGGTTTATAAACAGCTTCCA
>NC_133372.1:19461494-19479976 GCF_049309525.1 Garra rufa | reverse complement strand
GCTGGAAGAATGTGTTAAAATCTGGCACCAAATATCTTTCTCACCAGTTATCAGTTCAATCATTAGAGCAAATGTCTATTTAGATATTATTCACAGATAATGCATGTGTAAAACTGCCATAAAATGATGCAACTGTCAGAGAAAGAGGAAGAACCTAATGAAAAAGACAAATACAAATAATTTCACTTATAACCACAGAATGAGTAAGTTTTACTGCAGCTCACCTGGTTGAGATTGATTCCCAGATCCCACACAAAATATTACAATTTATACTTAAAAGTACTTTAGATAAAATGCATGCAAATCTAAAATGGGATGTACAGGACATTCCCAGGAATATGGGTTGGAGTTGGAGTGGCATACAGTAGTGTGTTTTGATTCTGGTTTCATTTGTTTATACAGAATTAATTAGACATTGCATTAAGTTCCAATGCCAAAATCCACTGCCAGAAAACTAGGAGTCTCTCATTAAAACCAAGAAATGATGTTTTGACAATTAAACAGACGGTGAAAAGGCTAGTATAACTCCAAATAATCTAAGCCTAAAGTGGTGTCCAAAATGACATACTATACACTATGCATGTACACTAGTGTATGAATTGTATAAGGTTATTTTGTGATCCAAAGTTACAGGCTCAGAGTAGTGTAAAATAGTAATTGCAGGGGCGACGGTTGAGTGCATCAAGTGTCCAACATCCTTGTTTTCCTGTTAATTAAGTCCATCATCCGGGTATTTAAAAGTGCACCCTTTCTTTTGGACTTTTGTGTGTGTGTGTGTGTGTGTGTGTGTGTGTGTGTGTGTGTGTGTGTGTGTGAAGTCATAAGTGAACTATTATTTCTGTAAATCCCATAGTCCTCACTTCGCTCAGTTCTGCCAGGTATTTAAGGGGGAAACTTATTACAAGTGTCCTGAGCCATCATTTCATCAGCCTTTTCCTGTCTAAGCTGGAACAGTCATCTTCCTGCTCCTGTCGTGACATTAACGCTCATCCATGACACTTCTGCTGAATGATGCATTAGCTGAGTGCTATCATGGTTTAAACGCTCTCATCATTTCAGCAAAACCAGCCTTTTCCCCTCTCCTTTTTCTGCTCAAGTGACGGGACAGCTGATGGCGGAGAAGTTCTGCTAGCTTTCAAGTTTCAAACCAGCCACCGTCATTGTACGTGTGGCCACATGAAGGAGCACAAGAAAGGAAGGGGAAAAATTCTGTCAGCAGCTATGTCAAAAGCTTCAATTCTTACAGAGCAATTAGGGGTTTCATCATCTCCGAGAGGTGTCAGCATTCATTACGGCTCAACAACAGCTAATTGCTTCAAGGTTAAAATTACAGATCTGACAGCATTATTTTAAGTGACAGACTCGAGCTCTGTGATGCTTCACAGTGGCAACACACTGACATTAAGAGAGACGAAAGAGAGAAAGAGTGAAGCTCGGTCATGGAGAGAGAGATGGAAAGATAAAACGAGTGAGGTAGGGAGAAAGGCAGGGGAGGAGAAGTGCGGTTGAAATTACTGCACATTATAAGTGCGATCTGGTACATCTACTAACACTCTCGTAGGAATCCACTCAAGGCCAGATTTCTAACTGCCTATTAAAAGGCTCATATAATCAATTCTTCACATGAACACTCTACCTATTTATACAGCGTTTTCCTCCCCCTTTCCCTAGCCAATCCCATCTGCAAGGTAAAGCACTGACAGTACAGAAACAGGTAAAGAAATCACAACTAATGAGAAGTGAGATCAGACTGAAATTAAGTGTGGATAAAATGCTCAGTTTTACACAGGGCTGCTCATTTCAGTGCTTCTTTAGGCTCCTGGTGGCTATCGAGTGCGTTCTGACCGCATTGTAAATTAATTACTGTAAGCCTGATCTAACCGTGGAAAATACGATGCACCCATAGGACTCAGCGCGGTTAAGATCGTCGTCGCCTTTATTTGTTTGCCATGTCATTACTGCAAGCTGCATGAAGCGCATTGTTACTGTTGGCCATTCTCTTTTCTTTGTTTTTCTCTTTTTTGGAGCTGTGGTCTGGCTTTTGCCCGCAGTCATCATGTGGGTGTAGGTGTGCGAGTGTGTGGACTACACTTCAAATTAGAAAGCTGGTGCATGGGGAAAAATTGAGCGTTTTTGAGTGAAATGAATTATAGATTGCTGCATGCATGCTGGGCAACGGCTGGAGTCATTTCTTTCAAGTGAGCAGTTGTTTACCCTTCTCTTTTCCCCTCTTCTTAAAGTGGAATACCTGATCCTTTGAACTGATTGTTTGTTTAACCGCTGTTGGGAACGTAGAATCCCTGAGGTCTGAGCAAGTGTTGATCTAAGATTGGATTTAAAATCGTCTAATGAGGAACTCTTTGGATAATTAGCACAGGCTGAAATGCTTGTGGATAATTTGAGTACCTCACTACGCAGTTCAGGGGAAGGAGAGGGGAGGGGGGCTAGATGAAAGAACACGGAGTGCAGGGTTAATGAAAATTATCACATCAACTTGGTCTCTACCTTTTGGTGTTATCCTTTGTTCTGTTTTGACTGCGTCATTAGGGGAGCAATGGAACAATTAGCTGTGTAGTTCATGGAGAGGCTAGGACTCCACGCTGGAGAGCTGCTGGTGTGGCTTTAGCTCCATAGTGGTAATTAGACACTTGGAAGTGTCGCTTGACGAGGTCCGGCAGGAAACGAGGCGGTGGCACCTTGCCCGTAAGGGAATGATTGATATCCCACCCTGTACCCAAACCTTGAGCTGTGGGAGACCACAAACAAGAGCTGTGCCCATTTTCGATAATCATACAAGTCATGACTGGCTTGCCAAAGAGCAAAAGCCATTTTCTGACGAGTGTTTCCTTAGGCTGATTCATTGGGGACCAGCCTGTTGACACCGAATGACTTGCGTAAATAGAATCACCGTCAGTTTACGTGTAGTCGTAGCCATTTTACCTCTCCAGTCCAATATAAGCATTGGTCCATCGCCTAAGTGCGTCTCTCAAGAGCTAAACAATCACACCACATGCGGCCGTTATGTTTTAAAACAGGCTGTCCAATAGTGTGTGCATAGTTTGTCTCCTGCTTTTCACTACGTTGGAGGGGTGATAGGTTGGGTGTGTTTTGTTTGTTATTTCTGTTTTTTCCTCTGAAGACCCTGAATGTAGAGCAAGGAGAGCTCATGCGATGTCAGAGTTAATTACATTTTTAAATTGAGGTTGTCTTTGGGCCGGCTGCTGGGGAAGAGTGACAAAGCCAGGCTATTAAGAGCACGGAGGGTGTGAGGAAATAGGGCTGAGACGAGTTAGCAGATACCTGTGAGGTACAAGCCCGGGCCTGCCGCATGGCAGAAATGTGATTAGAAGCCGGCGTTAAGCATCAGCAGGTCTTCCTCTACCCCTCTCGACGGCTGTGGGGATCCAGCTAGAAAACAAGTTGTTGATTGCTGCTGAATTGTCAGCTTTTTTTTATGTCACGTAACTTCCTAGGCCTGTGAGGACTGGCAGTGGAGCTCCGTTCTATTAATATCCGCTTCTTGCACCTGTGTGGACAACTGGCAAGATGGAGCGAAATTGGAATATGGAAAGAAATGCTAAGAAGCAGCCCTTCAAATGTGTTGGTGACAGTGGATCTTCTTGTTATTTCAGCTTGGTGTTCATCTGGTGCAGGGTT
The DNA here is from genome assembly GCF_049309525.1 of Garra rufa. NCBI lineage: Eukaryota > Metazoa > Chordata > Actinopteri > Cypriniformes > Cyprinidae > Garra > Garra rufa. The sequence continues at coordinate 19,476,319 of NC_133372.1, read as the reverse complement.
TTCAGAGTTGGCAACAATAAACCTCTCACCATTGGTGGAGGTATTTTTTCCTCTTTCCTCTCCTCGCTGCCTCCAGCCAGTAGACATCAGATTTAGAGTTGTCTGGAGCAGCTAAACAAAACCGATCTGCCTCTCCCAAGACTGCAGGGATGCTCTTTTTAACCAAGTTATTTTCTCCGATGCTTCACAAAGAAACTGGCCCCCTCAGCTGAAACGATTTGCAGTCCACAATACGTCAGCTTAACCAGCCAGGTCGGGTCAAGTTGAGCCAGACAATGGGCTAAAGTCTCTTACCCAAGACTGCTCTGAACCAATTCCCTCAGACTACCAAAGCCGAAACAAAGTATTACACAAACAAAGAGCTACACATTGAGGAACATAGAATTGTGCACATTCCTAGGATGGAAAAAGAAGCTTTGTACTTGAGATGAATACTTTAAATTTAGAATCGTGCTATTAATCAAATAACATATACAAAAATTGAGTCAAATTGCCTGCATAAGGTGCTGGTGACCAAGGAATTGTAATTATGAAGACAGTGTTAACTTATAATTGTGCTTTATTTATGTCCTTACGCCATGTTATGCGATCTTAAGTTTTGATGTCAAAAACTATGTGTTCTGTTCTCAGGGAATTCACACAAACCTCTGGTTTTATTCACTTTAGGTGTATATTTTCTCAAAAATGTTAGAGTGAACAGCTGCCAAGTTTTCATTCTGGATTCTGGATTTATGACGAATGAATCCTTGGTGATTAACATTTAATTACATATTTACCCTGATATATGAGCAATCCCTCATGTACATATAATATCACTGACTTCATAGCTCATGAAAAATACATTTATAATTATTTGTGATGTCAATAATACAGAGAAACAAGAAGCAAGTCCTATCCAATAGCAGGATTAATGAGTCTGCTGAGCTGATTGCTAGCGAAGGAGGGCCAATTACAGCTGCTATGCTGTGATAATAAGGAGGTAATTGCTTATTGTCAGTTATACCCACTTAAGGCCCCGTGTCCTCGGGTAGTAGACAACAGCTCTCACTCATGCAGTGAACAAAGACTACAGCTGAGCTTCCTCTCAATCTTGCTGGTCTCTGTGGAACACAGACACACTGTGTGCGTGTGAGTATGCATGTGAAAACAAATTGCAGTTTATAGCGTGGTGTACATGTAATCAAGTAATCAACATAATCTCTATAAATGGCCAAAAAATGATGCTTGTTTGTTAGACACGGTCTCCTACTGCTTGTAGATGGGTGCAAATAATTCCATGCAGGTATGATAAACTATGATAAATTGTCCAGTACTAGCATGCTCAATCAAATGTTAAATATACATATGCGTACTATTGCATACACTCACCCACGCACTCACACACACAGCAAAACTGTAAACACACAAACTCATGCAAACCTCTCCACATGTACATCCTTCCGGCAACAACAATGGAGGCAGGATGTGGGAGACGAACATCTGATTTGTCACATTTGAAACGCTAATGTTTAAACCAAAAGGAAGAGCACACAGTAATGTGTTCATTCATCTGCATAAACACCACCTGTCCCGGCACAGACAGCTCCTCAAGCACCGAAAGTTTAGTGGCAGCCTACGCGCCAGCCAATCAACGCCAGCCCAGCTGTGGTACCACCATACCGATCGTTTTCAAGTGTCAGAAAGCGCTCAGAGTGGTGCTGTCGGTGCTGGAGAGAGAATGCTTTCATTTCATGTCATCCGCCAGTGAGAAGAAGAGGCGACACACTAACACAAAGAAAAACAGGGCACACAATCACGATTGACATCCAGTGGTAATTTATGCTGCCCCTTTATTTACGCCTGCAATGATTCCATATATTCCTCAAGACCTGCTTGAAGGGTAATTTAGATCATATTTGGTATACCGCAAGCTTGTTTGCTGCAAAAACATCCATCAGTTGTCTCAGGTGTGTGCAATGAGTTATCAAATTGCATAGTCCCATTGATCACTATGAAATCTTTTATATCATAATCATGTGTGGAACAGATCTCTAATGCCAAAGCCTTAGTTTATTTGTGTCTTTTGTGTGTGTACACTCTTTCAGAGTTAACATAACTGTCATATTTGTGACTTTGTCTGCATTGTGGGCATTGAATATTGTCCTCATTGTAAAGTTTTAATCAAAGATTCAGCTGTCTTTGGAGACAACTTGTCAAAGAGACAATTTACAGGCTTGATGCTCTATGCAAATAGACATTTACTGATTCTTAAATAATGATAATAGACCACTAACAATCACGGTTAGATTACCATGTCATTTTGTTAAGTAGTGAACATTTTTAAGTTTATACAGTCACTTTAATATTCCCACTTTTAAACATTACTAATCCTACAATGATGTATAGTTCAATGTGATATTTTCAAACTATAATACAATTTTAATAAGACATTGTTTTAATGTTAATATTCTTCAGAAGTTACTTAATTTTAACTAATTGTGTTCCTCATACAACTGCTTAAAGGGATAGTTCACCCAAAAATGAAAATTCTGTCATTATTTAATCACCCTTATGTCATTCCAAACCTGCAAGACCTTCATTTTTCTTTAGAACACGAATTAAGATATTTTTTGTTGAAATCCGAGAGCTTTCTGACCCTGCATAGACAGCAGTAGAACTACCATGTTCAGGGCCCAGAAAGGTAGAAAAGATATTGTTAAAACAGACATCAGTGGTTCAACCTTAGTTTTACAAAGATATAAGAATACTTTTTGTGTGCAAAGGAAACAAAAAAATTATTTTATTCAGCAATTTCTTCTCTTCCCTGTCAGTCTTCAACGCACGTTTACAACAATACCACACATGCATTCTGATGTAGAACCCAGATGTGCTGCGTCATCATGGTACTTCTTGTGTTTCAAAGACTGACACAGAATAGAAAAAATAAAGTTGAATAAAGTTGTGGTTTTATTGTAGTATTATTGTAGATTCATAAAATTAAGGTTGAACCACTGATGTCACATGGACAATGTACTTACTACTTGGCCTTAAACGTGGTAGTTCCATTGCTGTCTATGCAGGGTCAGAAACCTCTCGGATTTTGGATATGATAAGCAGCTCAGATGGAAAGACAACAACTGCATCTAAAATCTTAGCTCACATTCAAATCTCTGTTAGTACTGAAACCTTATCTAAAGAAAGCAAAAGAAAGGGTGAAGGGAGTTTGAAACCCAACCATATTTGGCACTCTAAAACAGGACTGACAACCACATTTTTCTGTAGTGTGACTATATAGCTTCCGCAAACATCTAAAGGAATCACACACAGAAGCCACAGAGAGGCCAATGATCACTTTGAGTGATTTGTTCGGTAGCTGAGAAGAGAGTAAAAGTACACCTTTCAACTACTGTTCATCAAGAGCTCTGTGTAAGCCTGGCCTGAGTGAACAATAAACAACTGGTGAGATGTGGGAAGTACTGAAAAATGTTGCAGGACAACTTGTTTCAGTCTATAAAAAGCCCTGGGAGAAAGAATCAATGATTTCATTTTCATCTAATAATTATAATAATGATACCATGTTCAGGGCCCAGAAAGGTAGTAATATTAATTTAATTTAATACTGTGGGGAAAAAAAAAAAGAAAAAAAAAATATATATATATGTATATATATATATTACAGAGTACAAAACTGGGTCTGAATACTTTTGCTTTCTTGTACATTATTCCAGTCATCTCACATTACTCCAGTATGTTCAGTTTTCATGGCTTTGATGTTGATGTTTAATACAGTACACTGAAAGTCCCATCTCAGTCTTTCTTGGTACAAACATCTCTTCATAAAACCAACAGTAAATATCAGTTCATTTTAATGCTTACTGAAATGCCATTAGATTTTTTCAGACTGAAAGCAATAGAAATAAATTAGACTTTTCCTTTGATAGATACAATACTGGAAAATTGTCAGTTGTCTGTTTTTATGGAAGTATGATATAAGTAATAGCCTTCGTCTCAACCTGACTCTTCTTTCAAGAGAAGCTTTCAGAGACACAATTGCGGACAAAGTCATTCAACCGCCACATATATCATACAGGGGATACAGGAGGAAGAAAGGAACAATTAGAGATCATTTGGTGAAAGAGGCTTTCCATTGCTTTCAATCCAAAGGCCTTTGTCTTTTGTTGACCCCTCTAAGAGCAGAGTGGAAGGAGGAGGGGTCGTCCCCCAGACTGAGAACTGGAAACATACCTGACTCTTTCATCTTTGTGCAAGGGAGAGAGTACAAATACTACTGTCTGCCAACCACTTTAATCAACTTAATGCAACCAGCAGTCACTTACAAAGAGCTCCACAGATGGAGGCCTGAGATGGAGCTTTCAGGAAGCCCGTGGCCCAGCACAGGGTGGATAGACTGGGGCATAGGGCTTAGGAGAGGACAAGGGCCGCAGGACATAGGGGTGACACTCAGACAACCTGTCAGCAAAGTCATACTGGTCCACGTTGGTTTTACTCTCTTTCGAAGTTTCTCCCTCCCTCTCTCTTCTGTCTTCCTCTTTCTCTGCAGTCTCATCTATACAAGGGCTACAAGCACTTCTGATATGATGTGCGGGTGATGGACCTTTGTTTAGTTCAAAGGTTTATACCTCTTTATTCCAGTCCCTTTGTGGATCCTAGAGCCCTGAAATATGTATCACTGTCCCCTTTTATTCTTGCCATCAGAAGGGGAAGGAAATCAAAGCTCAAACTTTCTCTGAAAGTCAGTTTGGAATCGAGAGTCCACCCAATGTCATCATCCACTAACCTGCCATCCAGCGTAAAGGGAATGGGAAAGGCCAGAATCCGAAGGGTCTTTGGTTTTAATATATCCCTCAAACTCTCAAAAGAGTTTTTACCCATTCTCACTCTTATTCCACATACATATTTATTATTAGAAAGCGTAATGGCTCACACATATACAAGCTTTGAAGAAACAAAAAGATAGATCAGGCTGTGGGCATTTTTTCAGGTTGTAAATCTGTTCTGGAACTGGAGATGCCAGCAGACCCTGCCAGGTACACTCTGGAACTCTAAAGACTGATAATTTATACTTAGGACCAGGTTTGGGGGTGAGTGTTTTTGTTAAACATCACAACAGGCACCAGAATTGTCAACGCAATCTCACAGCAGTTTGTGGCTAATTTGTACAAATTCATAGGATCTCACTTGTGCAGATTCACATGATTTGTGAAAAATCGTAGTATTTTACAAGGTGGCAAATTCGTTGGAATTTCTATGATCCACATCTAACAAACTTAACTGGCACAGAAATCATACAAAATTGTACAAGTGACATTTGTCGTACAAATTATCCACCTCATAAAACATGTACGAATTGGCCGTGATATATAATTGGAATTGTAGTTACTTTAAAGCTCGTAACACACCAAGTCTGTCGGCCATTGATCTAATATGGCCGTTGAGTGTCTGTCAGCCCAGGTTTTGCATTGTGGCTCTTTGCAGGTGAAGACCAACTGACCAACATGATTCATATTCATATTCATATTTTGGAGTGAATATTCTCAGTCCTACTTTCTGTTCTTTTCAACTGATAAATATAGACTACTACTCTTATAGACAGTTATTACCTCCTAAAATAGCCTGCTTATCATCATAGCCTTTGGCTGTAGACTTTGCAGCAACTTCTTAGGCCTGACGCAGGTGACGCAAGGCTAGTTCTTTGATGTTGGATTGTTATGTCACAGCTGAACTATATAAAAGTTGTTGTGGCCACTCCGATGCCTTTGCAATTTTAGGAGCGCAACAGTCTAACTTGGCAGCTTGTTGAGTCGTCGTCATATACAGATACAACTGAGCGGTTTATAACTGGGAAGAAGCAAAACCACCATGGGGCCAGACTCTCTACTCCACGCATGTGTGATCTTAAACTCAGGGGAGGGGTAGATGGGATTACGGAGGCTCCATTGTCTCCCCAGTGGGACAACTAATGATGTTCCTCAGTCGTGACATCTCTTGTAGACCGTGCAAGCATCTCCCCACCTACCATGCGTCCTACGAAATGCACCCAACACTGATCTTACAGTAAGCTCTCTAAAGCTGCACTCAGAGTTGAAAAGACACCCGGTGTAAATACTGGGGGCGTCACCAACAGCAGCTGCAGTGAGTCCACTGAGAGGCTGATTAGCTTTCCAATGGATCCCTCAGACACAGCTATCTGATTCCCTGCTCATCCAGTGATCCCCCTGTATTGATGTATAGCATTAGATACGACACCTGCTGTTAGTCAATTAATTCAATTGTGTACATCAGGACATCATTTAAGTTGCATTGTGTTTTGAGGAGAGCAGTGTAATCAAAGATTAAAACAAGGCTAATTCTAGATGCTTCAAGGAACAAATCGGCAGGATCAAGGGAGAGTAATATTAAATTAACTTAACTCCTGATACAGATTAAAGACACAAAAGATCAGTACACAAAGCATCCAGTAGTTCTGTAGTAATTAATAAAACACTCTTTTCAAAAACGTCACTGGGCCTTTCTCTCTAATCATGACAGAGCTTTCAGTCGTTTCTAGAACATGCTTTAAGGCCCCTGTTTTCCCATTGCTCTGACAGTGCTGAAATGATTGAATTGTATTAGACAGCAGTACTAACCAAGTAATCAGCTATTTGCTTGGACAAAATATAATTTCAATTAACATGCGTTAAAAACTATTTTTGAAAAACATTACAAACTTAACTTTATGTGACTCCTGACCACAAAACCAGTCATGGTCATTTTCTTTTTTTTTTTTTTTTATTGAGATTTATACATCATCTGATGATAAAACTGATGAATAAGCTTTCCAATGATGTATGGTTTGTTAGGATAGGGCAATATTTGGTTGAGATGCAAATATATGAAAATCTAGAATCTGAGGATGCAAAAAAAAAAAAAAAAAAAAAATCAAAATATTGAGAAAATCACCTTTAAAGTTGTCCAAATGAAGTTCTTGCAAATGCATATTACCAATCAAAAATTAGGTTTTTATATATTTACAGAAGAAAATGTACAAAATATCTTCATGGAAGATGTTCTTAATTTAATATCCTAATGATTTTTGGCTTAAAAGAAAATCTATTATTTTGACCCATACAATGTATTGTTGCCTATTTCCACAAATATACCCATGCTACTTATGACAGGTTTTGTGGTCCAGGGTCACATATGATGTATGTAACAGACTAGCTGTACCATATTATTAAATGAGCAAATATCTATTTGATTTCATTGTTGTTGTTTTTGAACAAATGGAACTACAGAGTTTTAAGAAACCTCAGCTCTAATTAGTTTTTGAAACACGTATCTTTTAAAAGATATAAATAACTTGAAAACAGAAACTTTCTAAAACAAAGTAGAGTCTTTTGAACAATGAACAGTTATTTAAAGTCTAAAGTTTATACTTAAAACACTATAGCTGAACTGGGCATAGAGATAGTGACTCTGAGGATGATGTCTCCTTGTCTCTGAGATATTAGAGAGCCACTTTCACTGTGTGGTGTAGGTGCCACTGTGAATTGGAACGCTTGCGGGCATGACATTGTTTTTAACTTAATAAAGTGCTGAGTTGTGCACCTGGCTGAAGATTAGCAGTCAGACACCTGCTGAAAGAAAGAATTGAAAGTCCTCTAGTATTCACTTGCTCTCTTATGCAGAGGTTGGTGAAATTGCTTCAGTCATGACACATTTTCAACACAGCCTTTTCTGTGATTGTTAGATTGGTGGTCCTAATTAGGTTCTCACAAAATTATCTTGTTATATCGTATTTAAAAACATGTTTCATTACAGTGTCTGTGTTATGCATATTACATTTTAATGTGATAATAGCATAATTAAATATTAAGTGCATTGCTTTGATTTGAAATACTCAGTACCAGTGTAATTACATTGTAACAACATTGTAACACACCACCAGTTATCTATTTATGTATTTTTTTTTTTTTTTTTTGTGAGCCTTTTTAGTAAATTAAATACATACATGCGTAGGTCCTCCAGCTAAATCTTGAGTTCACATTTTTTCAATCAATTATCTGTTCACTTGCTTGGTATTTTATTTTTAAGCAGCGTCCTCTGAATTAAAGAGAGATAGGGTGTTTTTGTTCTTGATCCTTCGTGAAAATAAGCTAGGTGGCTCTTAAATTGGCCAGTGCTCTCACCAGGGTCAAATAACAGATTAATAGGTTCAATAATGAGCTCCCTGGAGTGTCCACTGTATGAGGCACGTCTCCCTGGCCTCCTTTAGTCCTTCTCCTGATGGATGGTGGCAAGTATCATTCACACATCACAGAGGAAAATGACTTGGATGCCATTTATTTGAGGGAAAAACATTCTCTGTTTCAGTGACATGTTGTTGTTCTTTGTGTCTGTTTTTGTTTTGTGATGTCTCATTGTCAGTGCATTGCTATGTCTCGAGGGCGGAGCGACAGAGCGGTTTAAATGTTGTTCAGAGTTTTCTGTGTATGTATTACAATAGAGATATCTAATGTCAAATGCTGTTGAGGACTTCAAAAACTGAACATACTAAAATTCTGAAAACATGAAACGTTATTTATACATCCATCTTTTTATCTTTTTGTAAATATGTTGGGTCCTACTTTATATTTGGTGGCCTTAACTATGTACTTATGTGTTAATACTGTATTGCGAAACACTTTTGTTGCTATTGAGGTAGGATACGAGTAAGGTTAGGGACAGGTTTGGTGGTATGGGTAAGTTTAGGGTGGGTTAAGGTGTAAAGAATTGGTCAATGGTGTAATTATAAATGTAATTACATAAATTAATTATAGATGTAATTACATGCAGGTATTTTAAGTACAGTGTAAAAACATGTATGTACACAATAAGTGCATTGTATAAAATGATTAATTTAAATGTAAGTACACAGTAGTTAAGGTCACCTAATATGAAGTGGGACCACTTTGTTATCTACATAAATCTGTTTCCCCTGGACATCTCAACTTTATTACAAATATTTTTTTTCTGTGGAAACTTTAACCTAAATTTTTAAAGAATGAATCTGACCCTCTAAAATTATAAATAAATGAATAAAAATTATCTAAATGACTTGTGCACTATATCATTGACTTGTGTTCTAACAAATCTATCATATGCTATTTGAAGGGTTATTTTTTATTGAGATAAGCTTTCTATTGGTTTTGTTAGAATAGGACAATATTTGGCCGAGATACAACTATTTGAAAATCTGGAATCTAAGGGTGCAAAAGAAGTAAAATATTGAGAAAATCACCTTTAAAGTTGACCAAGTTCTTAGAAATGCATATTACTAAGCAAAGATTAAGTTTTGATATGTTTACAGTAGGGAATTTACTAAATATCTTCATGAAAAATGATGTTTGGCATAAAAGAAAAATCATTTTTACCCATACCATGTATTTTTTGCTGCTGCTTACTGGTTTTGTGGACAAGGGTCACGTTTATCATGTATTTGCAGGTTTTTTTCAAATTTCTTTGAAAACAGTCAGAATGTCGTAGAGCTGAAACCAAATGCAAATGTACCTCTATGGCAAGACTTCCTTCCTCCTTCACTAATGTAATGGATGTTTAGATAAGGCTGTACCTCACCTGAGCGTTACTTCCTGCACAGCACTTCAGTGCTATTGTCAGAACCAATAGAATCAACTGGCTTCCGTTTCAATCATACTTGACACCTTATTCGCCCCCCTGCAATCATACCACAAACAAACATCAGAAAGCACCTCAGCTGAAAATCCCTGGTATCTTGTGTCTTGTCACTGATGAGGAGGTGTAGGGAGAGAAGCATTATCAAGCCAGGCTGTGACTGCTGCAGTCTGACGTCTCTGTCCAGCATCATTAGCTGCTGGTCTGTGTGTTGAGCGGCTCTGCAGGAGGAGAACAGGCAGGGTGTAAGATGAGGGAGACACACTCTGAGGCTGATTGCTTTATGCTACACCATGCGGTGATACTAATAACCTCTGTGTTCCTGCATTAATGCTCTCTGCCGTCACTCTCTCCCATGCTGGACATTTGGCTGGGCAGATTTTGGCATTTCTGATAGATTTTGGTGGGTTCTCATGTAATACAGAGTTTGCACTTGTTGATTTTGGGACTGAGGAACTTCTGAAATACAACAGTGTCTCTTAAGGATACTGGAAATGGGTTTTATTTCCGCAACGTTGCTGCTGGAATAACAGCTAATTTCAAATTTATGACAATGATAATCTCAATTACTGATTATACACTTTATTCAAAGTTAAATGTGTCTAATGTGAGTTTGAATATCATTTTGTGTGCTTTTATAGCCATACTGAAAGCAACAACAGATAGTTTACCTCAGATCTTGAAAATAAAAGAAAGCAAAGATGTACGTTAAAACTGTGAACTTAATGCGAACCAACAAGTGTACTCCATAACAAAGACGGTATCAGTCACTCAGTATGTACATTTAATAATGTTTAAAAGGTTTAAGATTTATGAATTAGATAGCTGTGATATTTGATTGATTCTGTCGCCTCACCTCTGGTGTGGACACACAAATTGCTTGTCGCAGGAATCTTGTCACATCACATGTAGTAAGGAAACGGTGTAATAAGTATTCTCAATTATTTTCATCAGATCTAATATATTCTTGAGCTACATTATAGGAGCTACATTCTCTGTGGCATCTTGCTTATTTTATGTCAAGTGGGGCCAGGCTGTTTCTGTTTGTGCATGTGTGTATGTGAGCCGGGGATGACCAAGTGGCAGTTCCACACCAAGGTTGATGTAAACATGTTTCTGTCCCCGTTGTGTGCAAGCAAACCCTGGGGGCAAGACTGCCCTTAAATCCAATGGGTTGGTTGGCCAAAGCTCCACGGGTTAATGTCTCTGAAGCACACAAATCAAAAGAGCATTGCACGGGGGCAGGCTCCTTTTGCACAGATCTACCCAAACTGCTCATGCAATGCTGCCCTCCCTGGCAAAAGAAGAAAGAAATCAAATATACCCATGGATTTATAGTTCATTGGATAATTTATAAAATGGAGTACTGTTTTTTAATTTTGCTGCACACTCAACTGGAGAGATATGCAATGATTCCAAAGTGAAGATTCGAAAGCATTTTCCCCTCTTTTAGGAGGTGTGATTGGTAAATCCAAGTGTTCCCTCTCTCTTTTTCCTGCAGTGGCCAAATGACCAGTGTGTGATTCTTGCATCGTTAGTAGATCAAGCCTGAAGGAGAGTCCTCTCCTTTGAAATTGCTGTAGAGTCCCATTTCTCCACACGGCTCACCCTTGAAGTTTCTTCCCTCCCGCCCTCAAAAGAGATCAGGATTGCTCTTTAAAAAAAGACTGAAAGAAAGCAAAACCTAGGACTGCTTTTAATCTGGGGAATGAGTGCTCTGCCATGAAACACAACCGATGAGCGAGTGCCTAGCAGGCCTGGCCAGAGTATTAATATTTAAATTCCCATCCAGATAATCAATAGAAGGGAGCACTTCAGTGCGTGGTTAGCCCCGTATGGGAGGCGATAAGAGTGAGAAAAACCTCCTGATTAAGGCTCTTAGAGGCTCTCCACACTGTGTTGTGCTCAATACTTTAGCACTGATTATAACCTATTGAGGCAGAAAACCTGATCGAATATAACCTCTTTTGAATTCCTTGTTCCCTCAATGGAGTGTCAAAAAGAGCATTCAGAAGTTCGTGTAACAAAATGGCAGCCTGTCTAAATCGTTCGCTGTTTCTTCTTTGCATATGGTGCGCAAGAGAAAATTTCAGGAGCCTTTATGTTGGAGCATAATGCTTTGATTTGGGAGCCAGTGTCATAACGGGCAGCAATAAAGAACTTATATCTTATTCTTCTTTTCAGTGTACATAAAAAATCCCAGCTTAGTCCTCTTTGTCTTTTGAATGCTTTGAACTCTTTTCAGCCTTAAAGGGCACTTTTTGTGCTTTAGACTGTGGTGTGCATTCACTGTAAAAGCACTCAATGCCACAAGAAGACCACAAGCAAAACTGTGAGTGTCTTCGGCCAGACCACACATCTTAAGCATTTGCATAATTTAAGGAATAAAAAGAAGGAGAGAAAGAGACAAAAACTCTGTCTGTTTACGAAGTATGCGACGAATCCTCGCCGCATACTTCCATCAGCCTAAAGGGTTAACCGGTGCAAGTTTCGGTCAAATTGTGCCAACAACGTCTTGGAATCCGGACCTTTGAGAAAGGGCTGGGCTCTCTTTGTCATTGTCTGCGCTTAACTAAGACATCATAGATGGAGGAGAAGAAAAGCGTCATGGGCTCATGCAAGTGCAGAAGCTGGGGATAATATCTCGTTTGAAGGGCCAGCAGAAAGGCGAGCAGAAGGCGCAGAAGAAGAGGCCAAGAAGATGTTGAAAGAGAGCAAGTCCAAAGCTGAACTGCTCAGTTCATTTTCCAGCTCACTGGCCTTCGTAATCCATCTGGGCCAGCTGCTAACAAGATTGGGTCTGAAGTTTACCTCCACAATGACTTAATCAGATTAAGATCCACAAAGATCAAATAATGACCCCGTTTTGGGGCAAGTTCACTTGGCCCTTGATTGCGTTGTGTGGTCCTTGAGATTTATTAAGGAATTATGTGAAGATAATATTCTTTCTTGAAGATAATGTGAGGTATCTTAAAATAAGGAAATAAGGCTGCAACCACATCTCTATAAAAATCCTACACATGCAACTGAACTCATAAGCAGGGCTTACAAAGACACACACTGTATTAAATAAGTTTTGCAGGCAAAAGAGCATCTTACAGTAATTACCATTCAGCAGTTTCAGTGCTCTAGGACCCAAGGCAGGATTTTGGTTTAGAAAAAAAAGAAAAAGACAGAGTTCAGTAGAAGGTGGTGTTTCTCGTGCAGAGCGGATGCTAAATGTCTCACATGACTCCATGATTTTCAAGATCCCACTGTTTTGTTTTCTGAGTTTATCTCTCTCTCGCACTCTCTCTTTCACTTTTCCCCGCTCCCCTGTTCTTAAAAGGGGTAACGGGATTATTGGCAGAGGCATAGAAACGTGATTGTCTCACAGCAGATGGTGCGCACTGCTTCACCTTTGAGAAAAGTTAATTAAGCCCGCCATATTGTGCCCATCCAGGGGAAAAATGTAGATGAATATTGAGCAATCGAACTCTGTGTCTCCTTTTCAAGCCCTTTCTGTGGAATGGAGCAGCCCATTGAGGGAGAATTATGTACAGAGCCAAACTAATTCAAGGCCAGGCCCCCCCAGTCCCTTCCCACGTCTGCACCAGCCAGCCCACTAGGCCCAAAAACGGCTTGCTATATGGTAAGTATGCTGTCTATCAAATTAAAGCAGTCTGGCCACAACTATATGACGTGATAGGGGATGAGATGGAAAATGAAAGTGCAGAAAATCATGGCTAGTTTTACTGTTAAAGAGAATTAGGCTAGGACCTAGAGGTAAAATAATGAAATGCTAACTTTCATTCCTCTATGAGCTCATTTGTTTGAAGGACCGAAGAGTTCTTTAAGGCTGCATGAGGGGTTGAGAGTGAAATTTGAAAGCTTTGAGACCGGCAGCGTTTTATTGGGAAACAGGGAGATGTGGATTAGGAGCCTGAGTGAAATCAGAATAACAAAATAGTGTTCAAAGTGCACAACATGGAGGGAAGAGCCTGCTGGGCGTAAAATAAAAGTTGGGGTTAAGCTTATTGTAAACTCCTTCCACTACGTTCCAATGGTAGATGTTACATATGATTAGAGGACCTTTGGTGTGGAGGTCCCGTTGCGGTACTTCCGTTCCAGTTGAGCATTGCTAATTTCTTAAACCCCTGACCATGGCTTTTGCTACGCCTGGACCTGTTTTTACCCACCTCCCCGCTTTCTTGTTCTCTTTCATTTTTTCTTCTTTATTTTCTAAAGTCCAAATTGAATGGTGAATCAGCTACAGTACTTTAGTAATTTCCCCAAATGTTTAATCCTTCTTAGTGCACACACACTGTGAAATGAAATTCTGATTGGTCATGAGTGCTTGTGTTTAATACCTTCTTGAAAATGGATAAAATAAATCAAATTCTTTGTTTTCTCAGATGAAAAAAAAAGCACAATCACATCCTTAGAGGAAATATCCTTGAACGTGTTATGTCTTTGCAAAATTATCACATTTTTGCTATAATTTTTCAATTGCAAGTCTGGTGCCATGTTTTCAAATTAATTCAAGAGATAAAGGAGTTTTTTCAGACTTTGCAAAAGCGTGAGGAAGGCGAGCAACAGCTCTGCCGATTAAAGGAAGTATACTAGTCAGAGCGCAGTTCTTGGGCAGTGTTAACTAAGTCAATTGTCTCTTCATTGAAAGCATCTCGTCCTCTTGAATGTGTTTGTGGAGCAGCCCACGGCATTCTCTCCAGCGACTGTTTGTATGGGTATTACGTCCCCTTGAAGTGTGGCCTCCTCCCTCCAGAGCCATTGATATCTCTCTATTGACTCAGAAAGCTGTGGACAGACCTACCAGGATAAAAGTGACTCACACTAATCACCCGGTCACTTGGGGGGCCAAAAGGAATCCAGACAATAGACCTTATTCGCTTTCCATTAAGTCTATCTCTAGACCTATCAACTTTTATAGGAGGAGTTATAGTTTTATAAGTGGCTCATTATATTACTTCTATATGTGAGCTATGTTAATGTGAGTATGTGTCTGCCGAAGGTAAGCTAGGTGTCCAATATATATTAATAGTCTAAGTTAGACAGACTGTTTTTCAAACCTGCTGGTTGACCTTTCAATGTGTGAAAATTACTTCTCACACTAGCCACAAAGCACATAATACAACCCAATTAAATCAGAAGACAATCTCCACATCACCGAACTA
>NC_133372.1:19416735-19460994 GCF_049309525.1 Garra rufa | reverse complement strand
CCTAGTCTTAGTCATAGTTTTCTAGTTTCTGGTCTTCATTTCATTGTTTCCTTTGGACTGCTCACCTGGATTTTGACTCACGCTTGTTCTTTGGATTACGCTATTGGATTATCTTTGCTGTTTATGTTTGCTGGTGATCGACCCTGTCTGTTTTGACCTCGTCTAATAAAGCCTTGCATTTGGATCCCCACTCTCAGTCATCCCGTTTGTAACAGAATACTTCGCCACACCCGGATCCAGCGGCTTTATTCACCACCAGCAGAACAACCCATCAAGAATGGATTCAGCAGGAAGTTTGTCCAACCCCGTAAGTCTGCTCTGCTCCATCTTTCAAAATGGCCGTCCCATCGAGCATTATGTGAGGGATTTCATTGCTTATTGTTATCTGGCACCTTACGATGAGACCTTAATGAAGGAGTGTTTTTGGAGTGGGTTGGACACAGATATCGGTTACAATTTACCCGATGAGGACCCTAGTTGGACCCTCGCACAGTTTATTGACTTTGTGTTGTCGCATTGTGGATCTCCGTTCACTGTGGGAGTACTAGAAGGGCCTCAGCACAGGATGTCTGCTAGTCTCGAGCCACAGCACAAGATGTCTGCTAGCCCAGAGCCACAGCACAAAATGTCTGCCAGCCTAGAGCCTCTGCACAAGATGTCTGCTAGCTTCGAGCCACAGCACAAGATGTCAGCTAGCTTCGAGCCACAGCACAAGATGTCTGCAAGCTTCGAGCCACAGCACAAGATGTCAGCTAGCTTCGAGCCACAGCACAAGATGTCTGCTAGCTTCGAGCCCAAGCACAAGATATCTGCTAGTTCAAAGCCTGTTCATAAGATGTCTGCCTTTCAGGAGCCCGTTCACAAAATGGCCGCCTTTCCCGAATCAGCTTTCGGAAGGACCATCCTTCCTGAGTCCGCATTCAAGATGGACACCCGATTGGACCCAGCTCACAAGAAATCTACCACGTCTGACTTATCTCACAAGATGGCTGCCACCCCAAGGCCCGATCACAAGATGGCCGCCATCCCCAAACCTGTTCACAAGATGGCTGCCACCCCCAAGCCTGTTCACAAGATGGCCGCCACCCCCGAACCCGATCACAAGATGACTGTCCTTCCCGAGTCAGCTCATAAGATGGCCTCCTTTCCTGAGTCTGCACCCAAAATGGCCGCTCTTCCAGACCCTGCTCACAAGATGGCCGCCGTTCCAAGGCCCGTTCATAAGATGGCTTCCGTTCCTGAGTTCCCGGTCAGAATGGCCACCACGCCAGAGCCTGCTGCTAAGATGGCCGCCACGCCAGAGCCTGCTGCTAAGATGGTCGCCACGCCAGAGCCTGCTGCAAAGATGGCCGCCACGCCAGAGCCTGCTGCAAAGATGGCCGCCACGCCAGAGCCTGCTGCAAAGATGGCCGCCACGCCAGAGCCTGCACCCAAGATGACCGCCACGCCCGTGCTTGCACACAAAATGGCCGCCACGCTTGAACCTGCACGCAAGATGGCCGCCATACCTGAGTCTGTTATTAACAGGGTGGCTACAGCGTCAGACTCTCACCCTCCCAGGACGTATCAGAGACTAATGTCTAGCTTGGAGGACCCACCACTGCGGTCGGCTCGTTCAGCTGGTCCCTTACTGTCAGCCGAGCCAGCATCTGCTAGCGCCACGTCAACCAAGCCAGCGTCTGCTCACGCCACGTCAACCAAGCCATTGCCTGTGAACGTCATATCTGCTTCTCTCGAACCTGCACCAGCTGCCGTTCCTACCAAGTCAAGTCACGTCACAGTCACTGTCCCTGCCAGGACAAGTCAAGATACAGCTGCTGTTCCTGTCAGGCCAAATCATGTCGCAGCAGTCGTTTCTTCAGAGCCAAGTCAAGCAGCTGTTCCCTCCGAGCCAGGCCAAACCACAGCTGTCCCTGTCACGCCAAATCAAGTTACAGCTGCTGTCCCTGCCGAGTCGAGTCACGTCACAGTCACTGTTCCTGCCAGGACAAGTCAAGATACAGCTGCTGTTCCTGTCAGGCCAAGTCAAGCAGCTGTTCCCTCCGAGCCAAGTCAAGCCACAGCTGTCCCTCTCACGCCAAATCAAGTCACTGCTGCTCCTGTCATGACGAGTCAGGTCATAGCTACTCCTTCACTGCCAAGTCACATCTCCCCTGAGCATCCAGAGCCTTCACTCTCAAGCCATACAGAGCCAACGCTCCCAAGCCATGCAGAGCCAACGCACCCAAGCCATGCAGAGCCAACGCTCCCAAGTCATGCAGAGCCAATGCTGCCAAGCCATGCAGAGCCAACGCTCCCAAGTCACACGGAGCCAACGCTCCCAAGCCCCACGCCCAATGACCCGGAGGGCATTCCTCCGCCAACTGTGTTACCTGTTATGGCTATCGCCATTTTGAGTGTGTGGGCTGCACACTGTGCCCCAGTGGCCTCTTCTGCCCATGAGTCTGCCCACAAGTTTGCTCTGGAGAGCTCTTCTGCACGCATGTCCGCTGCGCCTATACCTCCTTCGGAGGTGGCGTCCATAGCGGAACTTCACGCTCTGCCCGCTCAGCCAAGGCTTCACGCTCTGCCAGCACCGCCAAGGCTTCTCGCTCTGCCCGCTCCGCCAAGGCTTCACGCCCTGCCCGCTCCGCCAAGGCTTCGCGCCCTGCCCGCTCCGCCAAGGCTTCACGCTCTGCCCGCTCCGCCAAGGCTTCACGCTCTGCCCGCTCAGCCAAGGCTTCACGCTCTGCCCGCATCGCCAGTGCTCCCTGCTCTGCCAGCGCCGCCAAAATTCCCTGCCCTGTCTGCTCCGCCAAGGTTCCTTGCTCTGTCTGCCCCGCCAAGACTCCCTGCTCTGCCTGCACCGCCTAGGTTCCCTGTCATCTCTGTCTTGGCGTTTGGGGCCGTTCCAGAAGTCTCTGTCTGCCCAGGAACCGCCCCGAAAGTCGGTCCTGAAGTTCTCGTCTGCCTGGTCACGGCTATGGAGGCCACGTTCTCCCGTGAACTCTCTACTTCTCTCCTTGCTCTGTCTGCCTCCTCTATCCCTGTTCTCCCCAGGTCCCAGTCCATGATGCGGCCACCTGTTCCGCCCTGGAGGGCTTCTACGCCTCCTGTTCCGCCCTGGAGGGCTCCTGCGCCTCCTGTTCCGCCCTGGAGGGCTCCTGCGCCTCCTGATTCGCCCTGGAGGGCTCCTGCGCCTCCTGATTCGCCCTGGAGGGCTCCTGCGCCTCCTGCTCCGCCCTGGAGGGCTCCTGCGCCTCCTGCTCCGCCCTGGAGGGCTCCTGCGCCTCCTGCTCCGCCCTGGAGGGCTCCTGCGCCTCCTGCTCCACCCTGGAGGGCTCCTGCGCCTCCTGCTCCGCCCTGGAGGGCTCCTGCGCCTCCTGCTCCGCCCTGGAGGGTTCCTGCGCCTCCTGCTCCGCCCTGGAGGGCTCCTGCGCCTCCTGTTCCGCCCTGGAGGGCTCCTGCGCCTCCTGCTCTGCCCTGGAGGGCCGCTCCGCCTCCTGCTCCGCCCTGGAGGGCTCCTAAACCCCTTGCTCCGCCTTCGGCTCCGCCCTGGAGGGCTTCTACGCTTCCTGCTCTGCCCCGGAGGGTCGCTAAGCCTCCTGCTCCGCCCTGGAGGGCTCCTAAGACTCTTGCTCCACCTCAAAGGACTGCTCTGCCTCCAGCCCTGCCCTGGAGGGCTCCTGAATCTCCTGCCCTGCTCTGGAGGGCCTTTGCCCCACCTGTTCTGCCTCAGTCTCCTGGCCCCCCCACCGCTCCCCTGGACTGTTTCCTCCTGTTGTTTTTTGGAGCGTCTGGAAGCCGCTCCTTGGGGGGGGGCTATGTTACGCCAGGCCAGCAGAGGGAGCCCTTACCCCCACTGACTGTTGCTGCTCCCTCTGCTGCCTCTATGGTTACTTCCTGTTTACCAGACATAAAAGCCAGCTCATCACACACACACATTGCGAAGTATTGATTTACATTTGTGGACATTACTGAGCATTTTTCCCTGTTTGTTTTCCCTGTTTTCATAGTCATAGTCTTAGTCAGTTTATTCCTAGTCTTAGTCATAGTTTTCTAGTTTCTGGTCTTCATTTCATTGTTTCCTTTGGACTGCTCACCTGGATTTTGACTCACGCTTGTTCTTTGGATTACGCTATTGGATTATCTTTGCTGTTTATGTTTGCTGGTGATCGACCCTGTCTGTTTTGACCTCGTCTAATAAAGCCTTGCATTTGGATCCCCACTCTCAGTCATCCCGTTTGTAACACACACACACACCCCGGTGAAAAAAACAGCTAAAACCAGCCTAGGCTGGTTGGCTGGTTTTAGCTGGTCAACCAGCCTGGTTTTAGCTGGTCATAGCTAGAAGGCAGGCTGGTTTTAGAGGGGTTTTGGCCACTTTTCCAGTGGCCAGGCTGGTCAGGCTGGACTTAGCTGGTCAGGCTGGGAAACCACCAGCTAAAACCAGCTATTTCCAGCTTAGACCAGCTAAGACCAGCCAACCAGCCTAGGCTGGTATTAGCTGTTTTTTTCAGCAGGGCCCTCTTCCGAATAATCAGACTTTACCTGCTACACAGTGGTCGTTTTTTGATGGGTCAACAAGCTCAACATGTCAAAACGTCCCAAACTGTCTGGTGCCCAGGGGAGGAAAAAAAGAAAAGAAGAGGAGGAAAAATGCGACAAAAACAAAAAAGAGGTAGCTAATGTTACGGTAAAGATGATAGCCTATATCCCTAAAAACTCCTCAATTTAGTTGTTTAAAATTTAAGGCCAATCAAAATTTTAAATATGTTAAATAGTATAAGAAATGTCTTAATTATAATTTAGGAAGTCTTACATTTGGGGACGGAAAGACGAGAATCGCAATAGGGCTGGATTAAACTTCAAAAGGCAATGATGTCATTGAATAAATATGGGCACTGCACGTTTCAAAGTCTTTATATGAATGTATCTGAAGGGAACTGATTGTACTCAGAAACGTGTCCTTGGCATTTTCATTTAGTGCCTGATAAAACTGCATTAATGCTGCTTTGTGTACAGCCGTTACTAGGGAAACCGTAGTATTTCAGCGCCCCCTCGCGACAGAGAATTAATTTTTATTTCCACATTTTTTCAGCTGTTTATGGTCAAATGATTGCAATTATCGACCTATGTTTTATGCAGCAAACACATAGTTGTAAATGTGAAAGAAGTTAACGTGCCTTCTAAAAATCTAAACAATTAAGAATATAATAAATATATAAATATAATAAATTATATACTAAATGATATACTAATAAATGATTTATCCCTTTTAATGGTATAAAGGCTGAAATGCCATTGTATAAGATATTTTGTTTTTGTGTGAACCTGTATCTGCATTATAAATCATGACATTTTATGGCAGAATATTCTACCGTTCATTGTCCAATCCTACTCATACTGTTCATTTTACTTGTGCAGCTCTTAAAAAGGGTTATAAATTGATATTTAAAAATTCTGCAGATACACTAAATAGTGAAATTAAATTCCTTCCTTGATATTTGTTTATATTTGTGTATTGAAAACATTTTTGATTGACATTTAGACTCCTGATCTGATTTTCTATATTTAAAAAAATGTCTTTTTTTTTTTTTTTTTTTTATTTGGGCTAGTTAAATTAATTTTCGGCTACCAAAATCTGAAGAGTACCTGCCGGAAGGGCTACCAGAGATTTTGAAATTTTGCGAGCCCTGAAATCCTTGTATTTTTTGTGCCTACTCGTTTCTTTAATATCATATTTTGCACAGTGCCATATTTATATTGTATTTATACATTAATGTCACTTGTTTACACTTTTTATTTTGGGAGCATTTAAATCTAATACTTTATGTAAGCTATTTATATTGTTTTTCATATGTTTAGTTCATTTTTTTGTATTAGTTTCTTTAATTCTTTCAAAGTATTTTGAATGTGCAATTGCTTTATTTAAAAAAAAGAATGTCCATATATGTACACTAGCAGTGGAATTTACTGCGATGCAAGGGGGCGCCACCTGAAATCTTGCCTAGGGCGCCAAATTGGTTAGGGCCAGGCCTGCATCCAGAAATATCTGGATAAAGATATAATGAAAAAGTTGTTGTAAAGTGTTTATTTGGGTCAGAAAACTCTTGCATTTCATGAAAAATATCTTAATATGTGTTTCGAAAATGAAAATAAGTCTTATGGGTTTGGAACTACATGAAGGTAAATGCATGTGAACTCTCATAAATGTTCTGAAAAGATCTAGGGCAGATGTAATTTTTCAGAGATATATGTCATTCGGAATTACATTGGGATGAGATAATTTTGGAATGAACTATCCCTTTAATTGAACATGTCTTGAACAGATTTACTCACAGCATCGCTCTCGTTTACCTTGTGGCTCTGTTGCCTAAATCTTTCTGTGCCAGCAAGGTCATGTGATTGCTCTGCCCGCTGCAGTCACAAACACACAGTGACAATAGCGTCCTCCTTTCTTTAATCTGAATGCATTCACCGTCACTGTTCTCTCGCTCATCCTGTCTCCAGGTTAATGCCCTCATACAGCGTGTCAGCTGCAGTGTGCTCCCTGGTGGATGTGTGCTTTGCCATGACTGCTATGCCCAGCCTGTTTAGGAGGGGAAGTGTTTTCCTGTGACCACGCCAGAGGAGAGGAAAACATGCTTTTCTGCCACTGCATGTCACTAAGGTCACAGAGGTATGCTGCACCTCTGGGCTAGCATGTATTCCAGTGGCATGGTTCTGCAAGCTATGTGGTGCAAATGTGCATCAATGTAAAAGAGAAAACAATTCAATTTTTAATATCCATTTTTATGGCTAAAGGCGTACCATGAATAACACCTGATGACCTTGGCTGAGCACCAGCACAGGTTGTTGATGACTTGTTGATTTCTAGTATAGTTTAACTTTTTCACACATGAGTTTAAAATATTCTATCTAACCCCAAAGAGTGAGTTTTTTTAGGCAACAGTTATTTTGGAATGTTTCGCATTACTGTTTCCATGGCGACGCGTCATGTGACACACCGCATCCACAACAACACTGTAAGACACATGGATCGCTTTTATTTCGTTTTCCCTTTAATTATTATTGATATTCACAAGCATGCTCGCTATATTATGAAATATCTGATATTCCGATTTCGAAATATGTGCAAGTAAATGTATTTAAAAGTCCAAACACTTTTATAATGACCGCGTTAGTTAATCTATACCGGGTGATAAGCGCCGCCATGTTTGTTCGCGCTGAATCCGAGCTGTGGGATTCCCAACACGCAAATTCATCCTCTCCTCCCGAAAGACATTAAAGTAAGTCTCTGGTGAGCTGGGAGAAGAGGAGAGTGAACGTTATAGTTACCTACATAATCTGTATATGATTTCAATAAAATATGTTGTCAGAATATATTTGTAGGATCATTATTGCTGCTTCTATAGACATCAGTGTGTGTTTTACAAACTATAAATGTATGGTTTTGCTAGTACTGAAGTTACCAGCCAATCAGAATTTCCATTAGACAAATTTTTACGTGGTGAAAATTAAGGGTGCAACGGTTCAACCTACTCACGGTTCGGTATGTTTAGGGAAAATAAAAATTAAAGTAAAGAAATACAAATAATCTATCTAACTAGAAGCAACAGCACAAATAAATACAATACAGTAAAGATGCAATAAAATAAACTGATTTTTCGGGGGTTTTTTTAAGTAGGTCTAACATTAGTTTTTAGGTACAGAAACTATGCCGGGGCCCACCTCCTTCTCGGGTCAATTATACAAAGGCCCCCCTATGCCTGAGATTTCCTCTAAAGGTGTTTATTTTTAAACCTTTTTTATTAACCAAAACATTTGTTTTGCCTTTTTATTCTTCTAATGCATGTTATAAAAACCTCAAACAAACAAACTTTAAATTAAAACTATACTTTTGAATTTAAAAGAAAACCCTCTGCTCAGTTCTAACTTTTTAACATATATACAGATTTAAATCTCCTGAATTCTTTAATTCAGAGATTCTTTACAACTTCAGAGTATTTTTTAAGCATTTAAGCATTCATTATAAAACACTCACAGGACAATCATTTTGACAACTACGAAAATACTTTAAAATTTCACGCAAAAGTACTATGGATCAGAGCCCCGAAAGCATGAATAGTTTGTGAATCAATAGCGGACTTATGCGTGCCTAGACTCCGATATACAAGAGTGTCATACATTACGCGCGAGTTCGTTAGTACAATTACTCTGATTGTACCTTTACATTAGCGCGATCGAGGGTTTGTTTCATGCAGCCAAGAGATGAAGTAGAGACCTGTTTTCCCGCGGGGGTATAGGTTACTTTTATGCAGGTTTTTGCGGTCGGGAGTGGGGCAAAACATAAATGTCGCGGGCGGGAGTGGGGCAAAACATAAATGTCGCGGGCGGGAGCAGGACGAAATAACATTTCTGCGGGAGTAATATTTGCGCGCGTTCTGAGGCGCGAGTTTGCGCGCTTCGGATGAGTGCACACACAGATCTTCTCACTTCTCACTGCGCGCGGGGTTTGCGTCTTATGGCTCTTAAATGTTGAAACTGGCAAAGCTTAAATGAGTTTAGTTTAAATCCAGATAGCAATGTGTGCAGTTCAGGTATCACCTGCACACGATCGCTATCAGCACCCGGGAGACGACGGAATAATGACTGCTCATATTACAGCATGCGGCACTCGCACTGAACAATAATGGTTTGTCCAGGGGACAAACGACCCAGAGCGTCTCTGACATGATTTGCATGATTGGCTCAAGCATCACCGGCCAAACTGGCTGGTAAGTTTTCATCAATACCCGCAAAAATGATTTTTAACCCGCATTTGGCGGGTTGGCGGGTGTTAATTTCGAACCCTGATTATATGGTTGAAAACACTGAATAGTTGTGATAATATGACAAGCGCTCAACGCGTCCGATCTGGCTCAGCGCCAGCCAACGCGCCAAAACCGATTTGAATTTAGCAGCTGATGACGTGATGCGGCAAACGTTCGAATCACACCGGTGTGATCGTACGCTTCAGAGACCAGCCAAGACAAATCACACAGGTGTGATCGTACGTTCTAAAGGGTTAATTAATTTATTCCACAAGCAAAAGTGTTAACAAGATGCCCTCATGCTCTTTGCAAAATAAAAGAGCGGTGATTAGGCTGCTGATATGATTTATTAATTTATTTATGAATTTATCTCTAGTGTGTGACCCTGGACCACAAAACCAGTCTTAAGTAGCATGGGTTTATTTGTAGCAGTAGCCAAAAATACATTGTATGGGTCTAAATTATTGATTTTTCTTTTATGCCAAAAATCATTAGAATGTTCCATGAAGATATTTAGCAAATTTCCTACCGTAAATATATCAAAACCTAATTTTTAATTAGTAATATGCATTGCTAAGAACTTCATTTGGACAAATTTAAAGGCGATTTTCTCAATATTTAGATTTTTTTGCATCTTCAGATTCCAGATTTTTAAATAGTCGTATCTCGGCCAAATATTGACCTACCCTAACTAACCATACATCATCTGAAAGCTTATTTATTCTACAAACATATAAATCTGAATTTCAAAAAATGTACCCTAATGACTGGTTTTGTGGTCCAGGTTCACATATGTGTGTGTATATATGCAAATTCAAATCTAAAGTTGACAGTTGAACAGCTGAGCCCAAGACTCCATTAATAATTCCTAAATGTCACTTTATAACTAGTAACAAAGGAACGCTGAGTTGCGTCATTAAAAGCTTATTGTATTACTGTATTAAAAGCTCACTGTATTATGTAGTATTTTGAGAGCGAGATGGACTGATCGAGTATGATTACCTGCATCTGATACAGCATTCATTCTTCAGATCAGTCTCTTATTTACAATAAACATTAGTTTGAATTAGGGATGCACCGATATGAATCGGTCGATAAAGCTTGCGCGTTTTGTCAGTAAAGCCGGTTCTGTAATCAGCAGTAAATGCCATCAGGTGCGTGATTTCATGTTGAGCCGTATATACTACACACAGCCGTTGTTTACCGACGAGCTGCGCAAATCAATGTTCATTATCAGTGTGAATGTGCGCAGCTCGTCAGTGAACAACGGCTGTGTGTAGTTTATACGGCTCAACGTGAAATCACGGACCTGATGGCATTTACCGCTGATTACAGAACCGGCTTTACTGACAAAACGCGCAAGAGATCGGTCGATACATATCGGTGCATCCCTAGTTTGAATATCTGCTGAGGAAGCGTTATGTCATAACGTTAATATCCTTTCATTTGTTAAGGGTGATTTTGCTGCTTAGTTCATTTGTTCTCAATACTAAACATTATTATTAAATACTATTATTTATATAAAATATTATTTATTGAATAACAATACTTAATAAACAACAACAACAGCCATCATAAAAGTTGCTAGGCAATTCAGTCACATGTACACAGGCAGCGCTCTGATATATAGCACTGACTTTACATAAACATAAGACCAAAATATCTTCTCTGGAATAAATAATCGATTAATGAGACCAAAGACTACTGTTAGATTTACCCATAACACATTATATTTAATGTGTAACCACTTCAAAGACATCAGACTCAGCTGTAAATTTCAGAAGACCTGGGTGAGGTGAGGCGCTCTTGTGGGGGTTCATGAGTGCAGAACAGCTGCTGACGATCCGGAACTCTCATGTCTGAAAACATTGACATAAATTTTCAAATAGACGTTATTTTTATTAACAAATTGCATAGTTGAACTATAAAACAAGAACATTCTCACCTGAAAATCTCTTGAAACTACATTCTGTGACACAGAGTTGTTGGCTGTTGGAGTTCTAATATCACTCTAATATCACACTCCAATCAGCTAATCAGATCCGAGGACCAGAAATAACTGTTTTAACTATAATTACTAAGTTTTTAATGTATTTATTTTTTCTTCTTCATGCATTTATGTAGTTTTTTAATTTACCAGTATTATTTATGTATTTACTTACTTATGTATTTACTTACATTCTGAAGTTAAAATACATTTTCTTTACATGTAAACCATTTTTCCTGATAATAATTTGTGGGTACACTTTTACAAAAATAATAAAATAAAAAATTACATTGACATTATTTGACACACCCAACAAATAAAGTAGAAAGCCCTGCATTGTTATTCTTTCTTTAGTACAGCACAATTTCAGACTGTGGCGGTCTGGCTCAGAATTCTCATTACCTATTCTCAACACAATGCACATGTGCCATTACAGAGCCATAAAGGCCTGTGAAGGTCAGCGATGATCCAAGCTGCTGCACAAATGCGCCAATTTACATGTCACTTCAAGTGTACATTCCATCCTCTTAGGACTAAATGCTCGTTTTACAGCAAGTAAATGTGATATAGATGCATTCTCAGGACTTGACACCACTGCGTCTTCATCTGACCATGCGCTGACAGTATGAGCGGTCATTTAGTCCACATATGGAACAGAAGCAGCACAGAAAGAGATGGCATTCATGCGCTTTGCCAAATGTGAAATTGCTTCTTGGTTTAAAATGAACGCTCTGTTTGAAAATAGTTGCCAGTAGGCAATGAATTTGATCAATTAGGGAAATTCTCACAAAGGTAGCGCTCAGAGCACCAAACATTTCTGAACATTTGAATCAAGCAGTAATATGGAGAGGTGTGTGATACGGTTATAATGTGCCTGTTTCTTCCAGCTGTTCACTGGTTTCATGGAACTGCTCTCGTCTTCAATGCAGGAGGTGGTATGAAGTGAAGATGAGTGTCATGTCCAATGACCAGAAAAAAACGCCTTATACCTCAATTACATTACACTCCATGGACATTTATGCTACATGCTGTCAGGATTCAACTGCTGATCACAGTGCAGAACAACATGCAAGACAGCAATGAAAAAAAATATATGCCCGCGGGTCTGTCTCTCTGCTTCTTCTAGAATGAAAAAGTGACTAATTAATAAATTGCCAAGCAATCAGCCCATTTAATGCGTTTACCATGCAAATGTTCTAGTACGTGTGAAGAAGTCTAATGGATTATGTTATAACTCACCTCTTGAAGTAACCTTACATGTAATTGTGGCACCATTAGCGAGCTCTAAGTGAAGCGTGTTGGCGTCCAATAATACGGGAATGAAACAAGTCAAAGTGGAAATATCTAAGATGCAGTTTATCCCCGGCAGTTTCAGTCTATGAATGACACAACGTGGGATGTGTGAATATATAATTGACAGGCCATAGATCCCCCAGATCCTGCATGATTAGCAGTTTAGATGATGCTTTGTCAGCGAGACTCTTCCTTTCTTTAGCTCATTTTCACGTGATTTTTCAGAGCCATAGACTCTGTGTTTAATCAGTTTAGCTCAACTTAAGTTGGTGGCGCTGACGCCTCTGTGCTTTAAAACGGGGATTTCTTTGCGTCCCCACCGAATCCCTTTTCACATAACTTAATATGCCATCTTGCTCTCTCAGGGCTAATAATTGAATCCAGGCAGAGTTTAAATAGCTTAAAGGACAGGGAATACAGATGGGCATTGGCGTGATTAGCGCAAACTCCGGCCCATGGCCTCTGTGTTGGCTGCAGGATTAAGACATTACGAAGAGAATGACAGGGCTTTTTTAACACTTTATTCCCTCTCAATAACATTCTTTCACATATTAATACCACCCCTAGGTAGCTACTTTATCATGCAGAAGAACTTAATCCACTGGTGTTGAGTCCATCTCACTCTGGCTTTGATGCAGCCCCCACCCTCTGCTTTAACACTGCTGCTGGAAGCCCAGTGTAAGACAAAGCACCCGTGACAGAGACAATCAGAAACAGCTCAGGCCCAAAAAATGGGCTTCAGCCTTTGGAGAGCAGAGAAGAGAAGAGCCATCGTTGAAATAACATTAAGCCAAAGAGAAAACATCAAAAGAGGCAGAAGTAGACAATATGAACTCCTGAAGAAGAACCTTTAGAGCTCACATTGTGCCTGAGAAATGTATCATTTTCACTCTTTTCTTCGCCTCTGATTTGAGTCAGAGGGTTAGGCCCTAGTGATCTTCTTGTATGCCCCTTTATCTGAGGAACACCTCTGACCTCTGACTGAAAGGCCCTGGATACCATGATGGGTGTAAGCTGGGGGTGTGTGTCTGATGTGGGATTGCCGCTATTGCTGGCATTTAGCTTGCCTGTGAGCAGCGGTGGTGGTCAGTTTCTCCTCGAGAGCCTCACCCTGGGAAAAATTATTAGGGTCAGAGCACCCGTCGCATTTACAGGCAAGCTGAATTAGCAATGCCGGATGATTCTTAAAAACCGGCCTAAGAGGTTTGTTATACTTATATATATATATATATCTCTTATATATATCTTATATAGATACTCGTACCGTATCTTACCATATTATATCAATGTAAAACCATATTTTAAAACTAACATCCAGCACATACTTTATACAAATCCTGACTTTCTAGGAGTAAAATTTCAGCGGGAGTGTCATCTCCTAATTTTGCCTAATGAATTCAGTCACCTGTTTAAACCTAAGCTGTCCATTTCATTGTCAGAACTGGTGAGAGCTTTGAAGGGTTTTGATCCTGCTAGTGCTAACAGATGGTTGGTGTGACTGGACCCAGGCTGGGAATCGCTACCCATACTCCCACTGAAGGGTTGAGGGGCTAAATCCTCTGTTGCTGGCCCTAAGAAGACCATAAGCTTGAGCAGAGCAAAAGAAAGGGTCTGCTACTGGTGCTAATTACCCAGAAACCACACAGAAAGTGCCCACTGTCACCCACTGAAGAGGTTCACATCCCTTCCTCCACAGATAAAAGGCGTAGTATGAAAACATTTCGCGAGGGACAAAGGGGGGAAGATTAACATAATCTTTGGGTTTGTATCCCCTGTAAGCTGTCCGTGTGTGAGCCTCTGCCTCTCTCTGTTTTCTCCTCTCTCGCACTCATTTCTTTTCTTTCGCTTTCCTCGTTTCTTACCTCCTAAAGTCTGGTTTTTAAGGAATAGGCACGACGGTAAAAGGCTTTGTCGCCTAAGCCTGACAGTTGTGTTTTTCCCGCCTCTTTGTGATCCTCTCTGGAGATGGGAGGCTGGTGTTTGGGCTAAACAGACAATAGTGGGCAAAAACGAGGTGTCACGCTGCTGACATACAGTTCTCCATGTTATGTCATTGGTAATCCAGAGTCCATGGCCTTCTTGCTTTAACTTTCATTTTAAGGCTTTCCTCATGGGGTGGGGTAGAGATATGCTAGCGTCATTGTTCTGTATATCAAATCAGCAGCGTTTGACTTAAATGGTACGGGACAGTAGAACACACACAACTTTGTTTTTATATAACATCATAGTGGCAGGGAATCTTTCAATCTTTCAAGGTTAGCACTGATCTCTCTCTTTCTCTTCCGTCCTTACTTTTTCAAAGAGTCCTAGACCAAAATCACTAACAGGGGCGTGAAAAGAAACAGTTGGCTGCCTTTTGGAAAATGTCAAGGAAGTCTAGAATACCTGGTCGTTATCTATTAGTATTAGCATTCCCATTCATCTCAGTGGCTGTTGCTTGGTTAGTACATGCCACCCCAAAAATGTCACTAGTTAAAACATACAATAAAAAACGATACCCTCTTTAGGAACTATCTTTTGTCTTTTTACTTTTCTATAGTGTTCACATTTCATACAGTCAATTTCCTGTTGATTCTGATTGCCTTAGTTACTCGTCACCCTCATGTATTTCTTGTTTAGTTCTCCTTTTATCCCCAGTGTATATATGTGACCCTGGACCACAAAACCAGTCATAAGGTCAAATTTTACAAAACTGAGATATATACATCATATGAAAGCTCAATAAATAAGCTTTCTATTGATGTATAGTTTGTTAGGATACATCTTGAGATACATCTATTTGAAAATCTGAAATCTAAGGGTGCAAAAAATCAAAATACTGAGAAAATCACCTTTAGAGTTGTCCAAATTAAGTTTTTAGCAATGCATATTACTAATCAAAAATTACATTTTGATAGGTTTACAGTAGGAATTTTACAAAAAATCTTCATGGAACATGATCTTTACTTAATTTCCTAATGATTTTTGACATAAAAGAAAAATCAATAATTTTGACCCAAACAATGTATTTTTGGCTATTGCTACAAATATAACCCAGCGACTTAAGACTGGTTTTGTGGTCCAGGGTCACATATTATCTTGTGTGCATTCAGTTCAGTCATTTATTGTCTTTCCTACTGTTATGTTTGTGTGAGACACTGTGACACAATCACATGCTTTTACAGCTAAACTGTAAAATATACAGTTTAGATGAGCATGTATAGCAGGGTCAGAAATTACCTTTTTTATTATTTCATTATCATTTCTAGAGGCACTTTTACAAGAGTGATTTATTAGTAGTATTTTTTATTAAAAGTATCTGCGTTGTCTTTTATGTCAAATACTTTACAAAACAGAATGCTATAGGCTGTTACCATTAACATTTTATCAACTTCAACAGAAACCATATTTACACTGCAAAGGTGGAACAGAAGATGCATCTGACATGGCATTTAAGTTTATTTAGACTATGTACACTGCTTAAGGTCGCATGCATGCATTTACGCAACCGCATAATGTAAATAGCCTACATAAAGTACATAAATTATAAAACAGAAACTTATTACAGGTCACAAAAAAAATGTGTATCTGTACACCTTATCCAGCTGCACTTTAGTTTGATTTAACCCACCAGAACACAGCTTAAATACATGTTATACCTTTCTTATTACATTACAATTACAGAATATTACACAGGCAAAAGCTACTTAAAATAAAGTATCAAGATTGTACTTAAGTGTACTTCATGTATATCTATACTGTACACCTTATCCAGCTGCACCTTAACTTAATCAATGCACCTTAATTTAACTCACCAGTGCATAGCTTAAATACATGTGATACCTTTCTAATTACATTAAAATTACAGAATATTACACAAGCATTAGCTACAATAAAGTGTATCAAG
This sequence comes from Garra rufa, assembly GCF_049309525.1. Classification (NCBI taxonomy): domain Eukaryota; kingdom Metazoa; phylum Chordata; class Actinopteri; order Cypriniformes; family Cyprinidae; genus Garra; species Garra rufa. Next base: position 19,445,033 of record NC_133372.1, on the reverse strand, counting down.
ATTTTACTTAAGTGTACAAGTAGCTGTGTAACAGATTCGGTCTGTTACATATGTGTAACAGTATAGCTGCCTATTACATCTACATAATTACAAACTGTAAATACAGGCTGTTCTTAAAATAAAGTGTTACCATTTTTTTAAACACATTAGAAAACTATGACTATACATTTGTAAAGTTATTACATTTTAGTAAAATAAAGTTTTGTTTTTTTCTCCAAGCCATTTACGTCAAACCTTAATATAATATTATTAAGATAAATATTTTCAGCTAATTAAGCTATTGCAAAAAACTGAAAGTCATGAAAGGCCATCTTGCTCCAACAGGGTAAACTTGCGCCTGGTGTAAAAATTACCCAAACTGTCATCTGATTTTTGCTGAATATTTATATATTAATAAATAGATCTAACATAATTTATATTTTTAAAAGATACAACCAAATCTTGTTCTAATGTTCTATGTCAAATTTCAGTAACACTTCACAGTAAGGTGTCTTTTGTTAACAGTAGTTAATGTATTAACTAACATGAATGAACAATTAACATTACATTTATTACACTATAAATTAATCTTTGTTAATGTTAGTTAAAAATGCTGTCTTTCATTGTTTGTTCCTGTTAATTCACAGTGCATTAACCAATATTAACAAACACAACTTGTGAATTCAGTCATGCATTAATAAATGCTGGAATTAACATTAACTAAGATTAATAAATGCTGTAGAAGTATGAACTAATGTAGTGAACTAATTAACCTTATTGTAAAGTGTTACCAAGATTTCATATGCAGAAATTTGGCCCTTTTTTTAGGTCAAGTAATAGAATCTATTAAAGTTTTGCACAATGTTGCTATTTAATTGACACATTGCCATAATACCAAATTTTTTTTTTTTTTTTTTTTTGGCCTATGGGTTGATTAATAATGAAGAAATGTACATATATTAATTATATAGCATGAATAACTCTATGAATTATAATAATAATTCTTGCATTAAATAATAAAGACAGCAACATGACACTGTGGGACTTCTGTTTCAGTTCTGAGGGGGATGTCATGTTAACAAATTATTGTGTACATCAGCTCTTACATCAGATACTTTTTTGCCCTTTGAATGGTGTGGTTACAGCAGCTACCAGCAGGGGTTAGCTACACTACTACAGCCAAAACCTTTGGTAAATGCTGCCTTTACCCTTCATACTTTAGTCAGAGATCAGTCTGGGAGTCAGATTCTTTCTCTTCAGCCCCCCAGCACAACACACTGTCACGTTTGTCTGGGTGGAGGCTGGGTGGATGGAAAGGGAGGGGTGAGGAGAAGAGGCACTGCCAGCGAAAATTGTTTCAATTAGTACAAGTGATGGGTGATGCAAGGAACTTCTTCTCTCGGCTAGAACAATGGTGCCTGCGAGAGACTCCCGCGTTCATTATCCCGAGATCTCTGATCCTCTAAACCCTGACTCGTGCACACAGAGGAATGAGCGCGTCTTGACGGAGAAAAGCCGTAAACGCCTTTGCTTTTTAGCAAACACACAAGCCTCTCTTTGCGCTCTCTTTCCCTTTATTTCTTGCTCTCTCGCTTCGAGCAGGAGGTATCTGAGACCGACACAAGACTTGCTGGTTTTAGTGGATTTTGACATTTCTGACTCTTTCAGATAGTTTTCCATCAGACGCAGTTTTTTTTTTCTCTTGCTTTTGCCTTTTCAGATTTCCATATTTCCCTGATGTCAGAATGAACTCTGTGTGACTATGGCGGATTCCTCTGTTTGTCTGAAGCTCACAGTTACAGCGCCTCTCATTGTGGTGTCTCTACCCACAGCACTTTTACTTTAATGATAATGGCACCATTTTTCCCAAACGTCAAATATCACATTTTGTTCTGTTTTATGTGTTTGAAACAATTTTGTAATAAAAATGTACTTTAGATGAAAGTAAAAGGCATTTTGTATCAGGCAACTTTCTCTGTCCTCTCATGTTTCAGGAGTGTGGTTAAATATTAAAGGAGTAGTTCACCCAAAATGAAACATCTCTCACCATTTACTCACCCTCATGTCGTTCCAAACCTATATCACTTTCTCTTTCTACCGTGGAACACTGAAGATGAATCCTGGCCATTCTTTCTAGTATAATGCAGTGAATGACAAATGACAAAATAACTAAAAAGTACTATAAAAATATCTCAAAAGTAGTCCTTATGAATTAAACAAGTATGTATGCTACTCAATGAACCTGTCACAGTTAACAACATACTGAAAAAGATGATTGTGTAAATTCTGTTTAAGCCATTGTATGGCTTTATAAGTTTTGAAATAAACTGCACAAGTTGTATCGGCTAGCTTTATAATACTTGGCAGTGCGTGTGCATCCATTTTTAGCTTAAATACTTTAGTTTCTATTATAAATGCATGGAAAAGAGCAAAAAGTATGTCCATAGAGATAAAACAGTTGCACAAGGTGCTAACAACACAAAAAACTTGATTCCCATTAAATGTATCCATTTTGAACGCAAATGTGAGGTTTTCTCTTTTTTTCATTAAAATTTTCTTTTTCATGGTGAATGATTTCAGAAGAAAAGTACACTGTAAAAAAAATGTTAGTTGTTTCAACTTAAAAAAGTAAGTGTTCGTGCTGCCTTAAAATGTTAAGTTTTGTTAACTTAAAATGTGAAGTTGTCTTAACTAAAAATGAAGTTTAGGGACTTTATAAAATGAGTCCAATAAACATAATTTAAGTTTACTGAACTTAAATTGTGAAGTTGTCTTAACTAAAAAGGAAGTTGATGTGACTTTTTAATACAAGTGCAATGAACATAATTTAAGTTTGGTGAACTTAAATTGTGAAGTTGTCTCAACTAAGAATAAAGTTGACAGGACATTATAAAATAAGTGCAATGAACATAACTTAAGTTTAATGAACTTAAATTGTCAAGTTGTCTTAACTAAGAATAAAGTTGACAGGACATTATAAAATAAGTGCAATGAACATAATTTAAGTTTAATGAACTTAAATTGTCAAGTTGTCTTAACTAAGAATAAAGTTGACAGGACTTTTTAAAATAAGTGCAATGAACATAACTTAAGTTTAATGAACTTAAACGTCAAGTTAAGTAAGAATAAAGTTGAATAGACTGAAATTTAAAATGAGAATGTGTCTTAACTGAGGACAAAAACATTTGAAATCTATTTTTATTATTATTCCACTGCAATATCAATTCATTTACAACAATACTGTATGAAGCATAGGGGTGTTTATGCAGTACATTATTGTATGTTTTATACACTATTGTTCATGCAGTACATTTCTCTGTATTTTTTGCAGTATTATTATGCAGTACATCACTGTATGCTTCATACAGTACATTACCGTTGTTCATGCTGTTCATTACTCTATTTTATGCTGAATTAATATAATACTGCATAAAATACAGAGTAATGTACTGCATGAACAACGATACTGTATAAAACATACAGCAATGCACTGCATAAACAATAATACAGCATAAGAGTAATGTACTGCATGAACAACTGTAATGTACTGTATGAAGCATACAGTGATGTACTACATAATACTGCAAAAATACAGAGTAATGTACTGCAAAAACAATACAGTATAAAACACAGAAATGTACTGCATAAAAATAATTTGGGCAAAAAAAAAAAAAACAGTAATGTACTGCATGAACAATAATACTGTATAAACAGTATAAAAGTGTCTGAAATCCAACAAGATCCAACTGGTACTGCATAAAGTAACCAATGTCAAGACAAAATGAATTGATCATTCACTGTTTTAAAACACAATAACCAGAAATTCAGAAGGCAAATAAAGCAAAACAAAAAGGTGCACATCATATACGTTTCAGTTAGCACACTACACAGTTTTGCGAATGATTTTTCAGTCCATGCACCAACTTGCATGTTAATAAAAATACTGCTCAACAAACTACAGTTATATACGAACAAACTAACAATTCTCACCTATTCGGTGTAGGCACAAAAACAGGAATCTCTGAAGTGTAAGTCTGCAAATAACAGAAGAATTAGAGAACTTGCATGTTAATAAAAATACTGCTCAACAAACTACAGTTATATACGAACAAACCAACAAACCTCACCTATTCTAGAAATAGCTGACTACATTTTATATATTAAAACAGTACCTTAGAAGTGAATACAGAAACACTCCAAATAAAAATTCTGTGACTCAATATGAAATTCTAAATTCATCTTTTAAATACTTGACGTAATTTGATGGATACATATCTGATATTCACAATGGTATTACCAAAGATGATAGATTAAACAGACTTTTGCATTACTCACATAAACTGACCAAGATGAAGCTCCACAGCTCAATTAACATGGTGAAGAGCCAGTTTCTACTGTCTGCCATAACTAATTTGAAAGATAAACGACACAGGTAAATATTTGAGGAGAAACTCCAGCAAGAACACATCACAGCGTTAAAGTGAGAAACTGACGGTGGTTAAAGACAGACGTTCGTCGTCTGACGTCATCTAGAAAAAAAAAATCCATAAGTTAAATTATTTCTAACGATTAGATATAATTTTTGAAGCGAATAACTGTTTGCCCACAAAGTACTGAGTTTACGTTAAAAGTTTAAGTATTTTGAGCGCGAAACTGGGTGTTGGCCTGGTTTATCACTTAAACTTACTTTGACTACATTTAATACATTAAAACAGTATCTTAGAAGTGAGTACAGAAAGATTCCAAATAATAAATGTCGTTACTAAATATGAAACTCAACACTTATCTTTTAAATACTTAACGTATTTTGAGGGATACATTTATGATATTCACAATAGTATTACCAAAGACGATAGATATTAAACAGACATTTGCATTACTCACCTTAAACTGACCAAGATGAAGCTCCACGGCTCAATTAACACGGTGAAGAACCGGTTTCTACTGTCTGCCAAAACTAATTTGAAAGATAAACGACGCAGATATTTGAGGAGAAACTCCAGGAAGAACACATCACAGTGTTAAAGTGAGAAAATGGCGGTGGTTACGATAGACGTTCCTCGTCTGACGTCATCTAGAAAAAAAAATATAAATCTAAATTCCTACTAATTTTTATATAATCAATAGTACAATGAAAAACTAATTTAACCGATAAAGACACAGGTATTTGAGGAGAGCCTCAAGTGAGAAGGCACCGTGTCATTTAAGTGAGAAAATGGCGGTGCTGCAGAAAGACATTCATCGTCTGTCATCCGCAAATTAAATAAATAAATAAATGCTACATTTGTATGATAATATAGCTTGAACATTACACTGATTTTTACATTTTTGCAGTTCATGGAAATATAATTTGGACATTATAAATGACATACATAGAAATGCACAAAAATAATAACATAATAAAATACAAAATTGTTGATTGCGTACAAATACAATTTTAAAATGTATTGGTATCATAAAATGTTAATAAGTTTTCATTTGCACATATTCGTACTATTTAAAGCTTGGATGTTTGAAGCAGTTATGTTAACTGATATATATATATATATAAGTTCATTTGACTCATTCTTTTAAGTCTGATAAGTTCAACGAAGAAAAACTTCGAAGAAAACCGAAGAAATCTGAATTTTGAGTTATCTCAACAAGTTCAATCCAGATAAGTTAACTTAACTCAAAATGTTAAGTTGTGATAACTAATTGACGCAATCATTTTTTTTACAGTGACTCCTCACAATTGTGTTTATCCCTCTAAAGCCTACCATATCATGATACTCTATTTTCTAAAGCCTCTAAATTATCAACATGATCAAAACATGTTGTTCTGTTGTCTGATTGATAGTTTATACTTTTTTAGAAAGTAAAATGCATTTTAGTTCTAAAAATCCCCCTTCAGGTCATGATACCATATTTTCCTATGAAATCTTTGATTTTTTTTAAATGTAAAAGCACATACTTTTATAAAGTGAACGTAACATTTATATTATTAGTAATATTTCAAGATGAACTTAATTATCCAATAGTGCTCTGATTATGAAACTAAGCATTTAAATATCATCTTACTAATACATTTTAGGGAGATATAAAGTGATAGAGTGCTCTACATAGATTTCTGATAGTATCAGAATTTCATCTTACATTTTGGCCATATACATAGCAATAATTGCACCAAATGACATATTTTCACTCGGTTTGGGCCTCAGAATTAAACCAGGGTGTGTGTGTGTGTGTGTGTGTGTGTGTGTGTGTGTGTGTGTGTGTGTGTGTGTGTGTGTGTGTGTGTGTGTGTGTGTGTGTGTATGTGTGTACCTGGTATTCATCACGTTGTGGGGACCAAATGTCCCCACAAGGATAGGAATACCAGTAGATTTTGACCTTGTGGGGACATTTCTCAGGTCCCCATGAGGAAACAGGCTTATAAATCACGCACAATGAGTTTTTTTGATGAAGTAAAAGTATGCACAATCTCCTGTGAGGGCTAGGTTTAGGTGTAGGGTAGGTGTAGGGCAATAGAAAGTACGGTTTGTACAGTATAAAAACCATTACGCCTATGGAATGTCCCCATAAAACATGTAAACCCAACATGTGTGTGTGTGTGTGTGTGTGTGTGTGTGTGTGTGTGTGTGTGTGTGTGTGTGTGTGTGTGTGTGTGTGTGTGTGTGTGTGTGTGTGTGTGTCATGTTCTCACTTTACTGAGCCATAAAACCATACTGTATACTGAGCCATAAAAGACTGACAAATCACTTAACCCTCTGGGCCTCTTCGGTCATTTTTGACCGAAAAATTTTATGTTTTGAATTTTTAAAAATCGTAGCTTCATCAGAATGAGATGACGCTTGGTGACTTTTGTTGCATTAGCTATGTGAGTACAAAAAAAAAATCAGTGACATGATTCGGATATGTTAAAGGGTCAAAAAAAAAAATAGTCACACTTGGCTCCTTCGCGGTCAGAAATGACCGACATAGGAAATGAATGGGAAATACGAAAAAATGTGATAATTCAGATAATCTTTTGGTAATACAAGCTACAAATGAGCAACTGTGCTGAAAAGAAGTGTTCAGCAAGCAAGGACTGACACTCTAAAATAACAAAAGTACAGAACTGACACACACACGCACACACACGCGCACACACACACACACACAGACACACACACAGACACACAGAAATAAGCAGAAAAATGCAAAACCTGATATTTATCCAATCAAAAAAATATCTAAACCTTGCCAAAATTTATCTTTTAGAATGTCTGAATATATTTCTAAATGCAAAGCCTAATAAAATGAAGAAACAGTAAAAAGAAAAAAAACAATAGGAATCCCAAAGCCCCTGTATATATGTATATAGGGAGACACAGGAGTTTACATGGCATTACACAAGTTTTTATTTTTTATGCCACTAGATGGTGCAATTTTCACTTTAAAAAAATGGATTTTAAATGCTTTTACTCTATTTTAATGTGAAATGTTGTATTTTTTGAAAAATAATAAATACATAATTAATTAAAAAATATAATATAAAATATAATTCTACTGGGAAAAAATGCTCATTAAAACTGTATAAATATTGCATAGATTCATAAAAAATGCTCAAAATTCTAAATAATAATTACAAAATATTATTGAACAAAAATATATTTAATTGATTTTCCTGAAGAAAAAAAAAAGTTACTTTTTAAGGCTTCGGTCACTTTTGACCGCGAGGGAGCCAAGTGTGACCCCTTAATGAGGAGGCCCAGAGGGTACACTTTATTTATCTGTCAAAAGGTTCTATAAAGAGTTCCATTTAAAATATGGGTTTCTGTTCATTTTGGTGGTCCCTTTAACTCATTCTGTTGACTATAAGTAACTTTCCACCTATCTACTAACTCTCATTAGAGTGTTAGTAGAGTATTAGTAGACTGGTAGTAGACTGGAATAAATTGACATGTACTTGCAAATATGTCTAATATGATTATTATTTCATAGGCTTTTCAGGGTTAAAATTTTGGTCACTCACATGAGATGAAGACTGTAGTTACACCAGTGGTGGACAATTTTAACATCACATGACCAGCTATGTGTAATATTTCTATGGAGAGCTCTACCAGTGCAAACAAAATGACTAGTAAAAGAAAATAATGACAAGTCAAATAAAAAGGCTCAAACAAGCAGTTTCTGCTGAAGTGATAAAACAAATGACCACAAATAGCAAATGAAAACACAAAATGTTTCCATTCCAAGACCTGTTTGCAAGCAAAATGGTGTAAAATGTCTGTTTTGCAGCATCCTAAATATCATTCTGTTTCATAACTGACTGATTTAGAATGCTCTGCATACACTCTTATAAATAAAGGTGCTTCACAATGCCATAGAAGAACCTTTTTTTGTCTAAATGGTTCCATAAAGAAACTTTAACATCTCAAGAATCTTTCTATTTCACAAAAGGTTCTTTGTGATGAAAGGTGTTTCTTCAGTTTATAAAAAGGTAAAGAAGAAATGGTTCTTTAAAGAACTTTTGACTAAATGTTTTTTTGTGGAACCAAAAATGGTTCTCCTGTTCTGGCGATATCACTTTTAGCATAGCTTAGCATAGATCATTGAATCTTGGATCATTGAATATTAGACCAATAACATCGCGTTCAAAAATAACCAATGAGTTTCGATATTTGTCCTATTTAAAACTTGACTCTTCTGCACTTATATTGTGTACTAAGACCGGCGGAAAATGTAAAGATGCGATTTTCTAGGCCGATAAGATTAGGAACTAGACTTCCATTCTGGAGTAATAGTCAAGGTGTCAGGAATATGTCTGTGTTTTGTCCTGTTCTGGTTCTCCTAGTGTTTTTCCCCCTATGTTTCCAGTTCTAATGGTTTAGTCCTTGTCTTCCCCTCTAGTTTTGTTTCCTTTTGGTTTGTTCTTGCCCATATTTGTATTTCCCCCTCGTTATCCTGTTATCTTGTTTGTGACCACGCCCCCGTTTCAGTATATTTAAGAATCTGTGTTTGCATTCCCCATTGGTCGGTCAATGTATATGTTACTTCTGTTTGTTTGGCTTCATGTGCCCGTTTCTTACTCCCGGTTTTGTTTATTTTTGTATCAGTTTCAGTGTTTTGTTTTAATAAACTTTATTTGTTCAGTTACTCAGGTTCTCCTCATCCATCTCCACTCCTCAACCCCGCCTGATTGTGACAGATTGACCGACCAAATACAAGAAGATGAACCGGGCTGAGGACCTCCTTTGGAACTTGCATCAAGGTGAGCGTTCGCTGGAGGAATATGTGGAGGAGTTTTTGAGCGTTTACCATCTGGTGGGATGGAGTGACAAGATGGTTAATGCATGTTTCCAGATGGGACTCAAAGATGATAGTTTGTTTAATTTGATTATTCCTAGTGATTGCTACCGTCCCGTAGCAGATTTTGTAAATTTTGTTCTTGATTTATGTGATTCCCCATTCCAAGTCATGGTGGAGGATGGTAATCCTCCTCCCATCTGGAAACATGCAGTCACCCCATCTCACCAAAAGCCAAAACCCTCCGCATATCACTCTAGCGACCTCACTCCCTTGTCCCCCACGTGTCCCCAAGTCCTCCTAAGCCCCACGATGATCCTCAGCCCAGTGTCTCAGACTTCCTCTCCGCGTTCAAGCCCGTCAGCTGCCACGCCAGAGTCTGCACACAAAATGGCTGCCACGCAGGAGTCTGCATGCAAGATGGCCGCCGTTCCTGAGTTCCCGGACAAGATGGCCGCCGTTCCTGAGTTCCCGGCCAAGATGGCCGCCAAGCCTGAGTTCCCGGCCAAGATGGCCGCCAAGCCTGAATCCCTGGCCAAGATGGCCGTTGTTCCTGCGTCCCTGGCCAAGATGGCCGCCGTTCCTGAGTTCCCGGCCAAGATGGCCACCGCTCCTGAGTTCCTGGCCAAGATGGCCGCCAAGTCTGAATCCCTGGCCAAAATGGCCGTTGTTCCTGAGTCCCTGGCCAAGATGGCCGCCTAACCTGAGTCCCTGGCCAAGATGGCCGCCAAACCTGAGTCCCTGGCCAAGATGGCTGCCAAACCTGAGTCCCCGGCCAAGATGGCCGCCAAGCCTGAATCTGCACCCAAGATGGCTACCGTCAAGTTAGAATCTCCGCTGGTTCCGCCCAGTCTCCCAAAGTCATCGCTGGTTCCGCCAGAGCGCCCTCCAATGACTGCGCCGCCAGAGCGCCCTCCAGTGACTGCGCCGCCAGAGCCTGCTCCTCAAGAGCGCCGTCCAGAGCCCGCTCCTCAAGAGCCTGCGCGCCCTTCAGAGCCGGAGCTCTCTCCTGCGCGACCTCCAGAGCCGGAGCTCTCTCCTGCGCGACCTCCAGAGTCGGAGCTCTCTCCTGCGCACCCCTCCATGCTCTCCTGGGTGGACTATACCCTAGGTTCCCCCAAGAAAATTTTGGAGGGGGGGCTACTCCCCTGATCAGCCATGGCCACCTGGACTGTTGACCCGGCCATGGCCACCTGGACTGTTGACCCGGCCATGGCCACCTGGACTGTTTACCCGGCCATGGCCACCTGGACTGTTTACTCGGCCATGGCTTCCTGAGCCCCCAGATCCGCCATGGCCACCTGGACTGTTTACTCGGCCATGGCTTCCTGAGCCCCCAGATCCGCCATGGCCACCTGGACTGTTTACTCGGCCATGGCTTCCTGAGCCCCCAGATCCGCCATGGCCACCTTGACTGTTTACTCGGCCATGGCTTCCTGAGCCCCCAGATCCGCCATGGCCACCTGGACTGTTGACCCGGCCATGGCCACCTGGACTGTTTACCCGGCCATGGCCACCTAGACTGTTTACTCGGCCATGGCTTCCTGAGCCCCCAGATCCGCCATGGCCACCTGGACGGTTTACTCGGCCATGGATTCCTGAGCCCCCAGATCCGCCATGGCCACCTTGACTGTTTACTCGGCCATGGCTTCCTGAGCCCCCAGATCCGCCATGGCCACCTGGACTGTTTACTCGGCCATGGCTTCCTGAGCCCCCAGATCCGCCATGGCTACCTGGACTGTTTACCCGGCCATGGCCCCCTGAGCTCCCAGACCCACCATGGCCTCCTGGACTGGTTACCCGGCCATGGCCACCTGAGCTCCCTGATCCGCCCTGGAGACCACCTCTGTATCCTGTGTCCCTACCTAGTGGTCTCCAGGGCGCCCACCCTCCCTCCCCTATATATGTTATTAGGCGCGAGACGCGCCTTCGGGGAGGGGGGGGGGGGTAATGTCAGGAATATGTCTGTGTTTTGTCCTGTTCTGGTTCTCCTAGTGTTTTTCCCCCTATGTTTCCAGTTCTAATGGTTTAGTCCTTGTCTTCCCCTCTAGTTTTGTTTCCTTTTGGTTTGTTCTTGACCATATTTGTATTTCCCCCTCGTTATCCTGTTATCTTGTTTGTGACCACGCCCCCGTTTCAGTATATTTAAGAGTCTGTGTTTGCACTCCCCGTTGGTCGGTCAATGTATGTTACTTCTGTTTGTTTGGCTTCATGTGCCCGTTTCTTACTCCCGGTTTTGTTTATTTTTGTATCAGTTTCAGTGTTTTGTTTTAATAAACTTTATTTGTTCAGTTACTCAGGTTCTCCTCATCCATATCCACCCCTCAACCCCGCCTGATTGTGACACAAGGAAGTTTGTTGCCGTAATATAGGTATTGGTCATTTTTGAACGCGATGCTATTGGTCTAATAGGATTCATTGATCTATGCTAATCTATGCTAAAAGTGATATCGCCAGAACAGAAGAACGGCTGAATGGATTTTAAAACGGTAAAAATCAACATATTAACTTGGGGAGAGTTGGAGAATTAGCCTATTTTCAAAAAAAGTGGAGTGTTCCTTTAAGGTGTAAGGAATGGGTCAAAAGTGTAATTATAAATGTAATTATAATAATTAATTGCAGATTTAATTACATGCATGTATTTTTTTTATATATATGAGTACAATGTAATAACATGTACACAATAGCATTGTGTCAAATGAATAATTTAAATGTAAGTACATAAGGTCACCTAATATAAAGTGGGGCCAAAAATAGTTTATCCCAACCATAAATTAAAATCCTGCTTGTGTTAAGGAAAACATAATTGCTTGAATGAGAATAAATGCAGAATTTACTGATTTGAAATTTTATTGGTAAAGTAGGTCTGTTGATTTTTTTTTCATTGGCAGTAAAAGTCCTATCTGGTTAACTCTTATAAATTATTTTTAGTTCACCACAAGACAAGGTTGGAAAAAACTATTTCCTCAAAAGGAAGGCACACAGCAACAGGCACACAATGTTTGGCAATGTTATTTTGTATCAATCTACAATAGATCTGGTTTTGTGTAGGGTACAACAACTGTTAATGTGTGACGGTCCTCAGGAGCAAAAGGCTATTATGTGTCTTACTGAACATCATGATGTTAGTAAATACACATTTTTTATTTAAATGTCTTGTGTTCAGGTTCATTTACAACAGCTGTACTAGCAGTGAGAGTGAAATGGAGGCGTGTTGAATATTTCATCTGAGACACGGAGGAGAGGATTTTTTGACAACAAACAGCACTTACGGTTGTGTAAGTGAGAGATTCTGTGGCAGAATCTTGTTCATTGGACCAGACTAGACACAGAAAAAATGCTGTCCTTCAGACAGCTGCCATCGATTCAGCACTCCTCCCGTGAGGAATTTACGGTGTAAAAGTAGCATGTTACCAACTATTACTCCAGCAGATACAAGCATTAAAATTACATCACTGTCAATCCCAATGCAATATAGGAGACGTATATTGAAGATGTTTAATACAGCATCTTATCTAAATAATGTTTTATCAAAATGTTTCATGTTTAATTGTTTCTAGGGCAAGATAGCTGTCCTTCCTGGGATTCCAGTAAGTCTGCTAATTTCACTGAAGATACACTACAGGCACAAGAGAGGTAATTAGTTTCATTGCCTGAATTAGTCTGTAGAGATACAATTGCGTCATCACCGAATTAATCTACAGATTTAGACTTCCTGTTCAAGAAATCTTTAAATTTGGAAATGGAGGAGTTTGCCAGTTGTGTTTTCACAATAGGTGAGAGTTTCTGCATGGAATGAGCACACACCTTATGAATTTTTCATTCCTCACAAACAGTAATGGAAGCGAGCAGAAGGTTCAGAGTTTGGAACCTATCTGAACTGATTTGGCTCATAATTCATAATTGAGCAGCTAACACATGGAAAAGTATTTCATCACACTGCATCGTGGTGACAAAGCTTTTCACGAGCAGCGGGTGACTTTTATTGTGTCCTCACTGATGGTTGGGTGGCATCTCCACTCATTCTGTGACAGAGTTCATTCGAGTGATTTAGTTTGTAGTCAGAGGCACACTGGGAAATGCTGTCCTAAGATGTTTGACCTCAGTTTTGTGAGACGTTCTCTAGTTCTCTGGTCCTTTTGTTCCTTTGTCATCGCGAAATCGCTGCTATTACATTTTCATTTGAAGACAAATGTTATTTCTGAATCAATTATATAGTCATAGAAGACTATAGTATGGGGTATAAGAGAACCAGCCTCTACAAAAAAATCTTGTAGTATAATGCATTGTTTAAGCAGTCAAAATTGGTTTCATTATGTGTATTTCAGGAAAATGCATGGCAATACTTTACATTAAAGAATTAGTTCACTTTCAGAACAAAAATTTACAGATAATGTACTCACCCCCTTGTCATCCAAGATGTTCATGTCTTTCTTTCTTCAGTCGTAAAGAAATTATGTTTTTTTGAGGAAAACATTTCAGGATTTCTCTCTATATAATGGACTTCTATGGTGCCCCCGAGTTTGAACTTCCAAAATGTAGTTTAAATGCAGCTTCAAAGGGCTCTAAAAGATCCCAGCCAAGGAAGAAGGATCATCTCATCTGAAACAATCGGTTATTTTCTAAGAACTTTTACAATTTATATACTTTTTAATCTCTACACAGAGTACACACAGAGCTAGACAAGACGAGCAATTGAGGTTAAAAAGTATATAAATTGTAATTTTTTTTTTTTTTTAGAAAATTACAGATTGTTTTGATAGATAAGATCCTTTTTTCCTCTGCTGTAAACGTTTAGAGCCATTTGAAGCTGCATATTGGAAGTTCAAACTCAGGGGCACCATAGAAGTCCATTCTATGGAGAGAAATCCTGAAATGTTTTCCTCAAAAAACATAATTTCCGTATGACTGAAGAAAGAAAGACATGAACATCTTGGATGACAAGGGGTTGAGTACATTATCTGTAAATTTTTGTTCTGAAAGTGAACTACTCCTTTAGGGTTCCATATCTAAAAAAAAAAAAAAAAAAAAAAATAGCCAATGCAATAGTTAATGCAATCAAAAAACAATGCTTTACAGTCATTATTAAACATATTAATCTGGTAACACATTATTTTAAGGACCAATTCTCACTATTGCTTACTGGCATTCATATCACTAGCATACTAGCTGTTTATTAGTACTTATAAAGCACATATTAATGTCTTATTCTGCATGATTATATTTTAGATTCCTTAAAGGTTGTATCAGCGATTTCAAGCCTAAAACATAAAGTGTCAATTTCAGCTGACCTTTCTTCACGATCCGCTCGCTGCCTGCCCCATAAATTGTCTGTGAAAAAACCGCGTCTCTCTGGTCAGCCTAGGGTCCGAGATATGCCAAAAAAACAAACGGCACTACCAACCTTTCCACAGATAAACAAACAGTGTTCCAACCAATCAGCGTCAGGGGTTTGGTGTTGTGGACTTTCGTACTGGTTCAGGGATGTGAGGGAGGCGGAGCGAAAGTCCACAACACCAAACCCCTGACGCTGATTGGTTGGAACACTGTTTGTTTATCTGTGGAAAGGTTGGTAGTGCCGATTGTTTTTTTGGCATATCTCGGACCCTAGGCTGACCAGAGAGACGCGTTTTTTTCACAGACAATTTATGGCGCAGGCAGCGAGCGGATCGTGATGAAAGGTCAGCTGAATTTGACACTTTATGTTTCAGGCTAGAAATCGCTGATACAACCTTTAATCCAACCGCATACCTAAATTTAGCAGCTAATTAACTAACTAATTATTATTAAGCAGGAAATTAGGAGTTTGTTCAAGGAAACCTTTTGGTTAATAGTTAATAGTGTTCCCTATTCTAAAGTGTTACCATTAATCTTCTACATGCTGTTAATGTTAATTATCTACTTAGTTCATGTTAACTTTTACATACTAATATACACAAATCAACTGAATGTTAAAAAAATAATATTTTGCATTTTAATATTAAAATGAATAGTTTAATGAAAATGTACGAAAAATGCTCATTGTTAATGTGTTTTAAAAAAAAAATCAAGAAGCAGTATATGCATCATTATCCTTGATTATGATTCCTCTAAAAACAGATAATTTCTTTATAATTCTATTTATTAATAATAAATATTGTAAATAATGTGCACTCCTGGTATAGCTAACTGGCTATAGAAAATCCAAAAGAAGTCAGTCTTCTACCTTTGATATTATTATTATTTTTTTAATGTTATTATTATTATTACAATTAATATTATTATTTACTGAGTCACTGAGTACATAAAGCCCCAGCTAATCAATAATCTTACAAGTCAATGCCTCCATTATCCAAAACTTGCAGCCATTCCCTGACAAGCAATCAGTCTGTAAATATGCGACAAGTTGCACTTTTTGCCTCCCGAGGCATCATATACACGGAGCACAGGCCACAATAAAGCCTTGGGTTTGTGAGGTTATTGCTTGCCCACTAAGTTCGATGTGACCAGATGGGATGTTTTGTTTGATGGGCCTCCCTCGCTTTGTCACACACAATGACAACTTTTCCCCTCTCCCCCCCCCTCCCTCCTGATGCCTGCCTTCATTGTTAGGCTGTTAAGGAGATTGGGTTGGCATTTACTGCATCTGTAGCAGTGTCAGTTCGCGTATGAGTGTGTTTGTGTCAGGCGGGAGAGGCCCCTGCTCTGCTCCTCTCGGCTCTGGCCTGCTCACCCATATGGACGGCCTGATCAAAGGCAGCTGAAGCAGGCTGCAGCACAGGCGCGCTGACAGGAGAGCGAGAGGGAGCTGCATAATTGACACGGCCCCTCAAAACCCCGAGCCTCACAGCGCGCCGGGGTCTGCACACACAGCACATAGCAGCCGAACGTCGGCTAAACAAGCTCAATATTCACACTTACCAGACTGATTACGTATCACATATACAACAGCAAGTCATTAGGAAGTGTGTACCATACAATGCTCTAATGGATTGTTATTGCATGACGTAAACGAGAAATCTAAACTCTGACATTAAGCATTTGCTCGTTGCACATGCCTGACAAACAAGCCCTTTAAAATGCATGTTTCAGGGCGCCGTGTCACCCTGCACTCTCTCCTGCTGAATGGTGTCTATTTTGGCTCCAGACCGGTGGTGGTTGCACATCACTGGCTGTCTGTTCTGAGAGGAGAAATGTCAGAAGCCTCCGGTGGCAGCCATTCCAGCTCCTGCCTGCCACCCCATCACATGCCTCCTGTAAAGGAGGAGGTTTGCCAACTTGCCCCACATTAATCAGGGCCCTCTCGCACCATTAGCCAGTCAATCATTTTCTGGGGCTGAGCCAGGCTGCTAGCCCATTCGGCGTCTTAGCCCAGCCTTTGATTGGCCAAGATCCCTAGAACATCCAGGGATGCGCCAACTGAAAATATGCTTGCGCCTAATTGTAGCGTATTTAGAGCTTTTTTGGCTGTATGAAGAACTACACGCACATTTGCGACATGTGATTTAGTTGTTTAACCCTTTTAACCACTTTTGGCATAATAGCCCGAAAAAAATCTACTGTTTAAATGGTTATTGAATCTTTAGACTATATATGAAGAGTTAATTTTCAAAAAAAGATAACATTTTTAACAATTACCAAAAATCATGTTTTTTCTTTGTGCATTCCAATTAATCTCAGTCAAATTGCAGTTGGGTTATTTTGATATAAAGTAAAAATAACTAAAAAATACAGCTAACTAACATAATAAAACACAATAAAAACCATAATAACATAATAAAAAAAAACAAGATTTTTGTAAATTTTAATTTATCTGTTTTTGCAAATAAACTCTTTCCTTTCCCTAATCTTACCAAAATCCTACCTCAATAGCAGCAAAAGTGGTTTGCAATACAATATGAAACCGATAAGTACATTGTTCTATTTTTTATTTTTTTATTTTTTATATTTGATAAATCAGGATTTATAGCTTATGGTATAGTAAAATACAGTAAGAATAAGGTTCTCATACTTCGTGACTACTTACTAGAGGCATAAACTGCAATGCAATTTGGTGCAATTGTTGATATTTATACGGCCAGAATGTATGATGAAATTCTGATAGCTTGTAATGTAAAAGCAATGAGATGTTTATAACAGTATAATAGACTTATATAAAATGCATATAAATATCCATTGTCACTGTATATCTCCAAATAATGTCTTAGTAAGATTATATTTAAATGCTTAGTAGGCTAAAACATAATGCAATTCAATGCAGTGATTGAGAAATTATTGATAAATGTTTTTCAAAAGCCTGATGTATCATATGTGACCCTGGACCACAAAACCAGTCATATGGTTAAATCTGACAAAACTGAGATTTATGCATCATATGAAAGCTCAATAAATAAGCTTTCTATTGATGTATGGTTTGTCGGGATAGGACAATATTTGACTGAGATACATCTATTTGAAATCAGAAATCTGAGGATGCAAAAAAACAAAAAGACTGAGAAAATCACCTTTAAAGTTGTCCAAATTAGGTTCTTAACAATGCATATTACAAATCAAAAATTACATTTTGATATGTTTACAGTAGGAATTTTACAAAAAAAAATCTTCATGGAACATGATCTTTACTTAATTTCTTAATGATTTTTGGCATAAAAGAAAAATCAATAATTTTGACCCATACAATGTATTTTTGGCTATTGCTACAAATACACCCCAGCGACTTAAGACTGGTTTTGTGGTCCAGGGTCACATATTTGATACATTTTAACATGGTTTGTCTAACATAAAAAAGTATGGCTTATCAGCAACACTTAAGGTGCTTGCTTTATTCTTAATTCCAGTGAATGTTCATCTTGAAATATTATACTAACAATATAAAAGATCTTTAACATTCATTAATTTCACAGCAAAAGCACACATATACCATAACCTGAAGTTGGAATTTTTTACGATTATATTAAAGGTCCTTTTACTAAAAAAATGTATAAAGTATTAATCAGATGACAGTTGATTGTGTACAACAGGTTTTTCAGCAATATTTTGATCATGTTGATAATTTATAAGCCTTAGGAATTTTCTACAGTGGGCTTTTATATGATTAAGATGTTTTGCATAGGATCTATGCACACCTGTTGAATTTGCATTCATAAATGCATCTTAAAAATCGTATCTTATTTAAGTCATTTCTTTACTACATTAAAAAAAAATATTCATAATATAAGGTGAACAGCACCTGCGGTGCCTGAGATATCTCATTTCATGTTTGATATCAATTCACTAGTTTCTCGGCGTGCTTTTACATGCACGTCTGCGTTTATCCCTGGCATTTTGACCCCTAGGTTTGGAAGCTATCAGCGATGTGAAGTGTTTTTAAATGGGGTGAAGCTGTTTTACACAGATCTGGTAGGGGCAAGATAGTCTGACTAGCCTTTTGTGTGTGAGATAAGGGTTGGTAGGGGGCTGGCGTGCTCAGGAGGGGTAGTGGGAGGGGAGGGATCACGCTCCTCACTACAAAGTGAGAGCCCAGGATCCAGGCTTAAGGGACCTTCATCATTAGTTAATGACTTTGGAGATTAGTATTATAACACAGAGATTACAGAGGAGACAAGGGTTGTTCTCTGGTAATTACACACTGAAGCACAAACGTCCCCCTTCATGCTGCATCTCTTATGAGGTTTAATTGAAGACAGCATCATTGTAATGACATCATTTAAGAATGTATGGATCGCTGTTTTGGTAAAATACAGCATATATGTGTCAAAATTGTACTATTTCTATTTGTTATAGTGCTATACCTCAATGTATACTGTATGACATTATACTTTAAGAGTTTTAAAATTGTTATTGATACCTTAAACATCAATTTGTACTTGATCTAAAACATGACAATAAACTGATTTGTCATATAGATTTAGTCAGCTTTATTTTTTTATTTCTTTTGACCGGTTCATTTAGATATTATCGCTATTACCAAACTCATATTTTTTTACAGTGTACCATAGCATAAAATGGCATTAATCCATACAACTCAAATTGTAATTCTTAAATCCAATAATCAATAGTAATTCTAACAAAAAAAAAAAAAAAAAAAAAAAAAAAAAAAGAAGAAGAAGTTACAGCTGTCACTGGGTTGGTATCCTTTCAAAAGGTACTAATATGTAATACCTATGTAGTACTATGTATGTACTAATATTTAGATAATAATCAATACCTTTAAAACCCTATTCAGATAATACTACTACAAATTTGTGTTTCACAGACATACTTTGAAAATGTAATACCATGTGAATCTGCCAAGTTTTTTCTCACACAACCTCTGTAAAAAAATCCAGAGCAAATTACTTACTGTTTTTCGGCAAACGCAGTGGTCCTTTAAGAAATATAATCCCGTTTGAATGCAAAGGTCTGTTATTGCTGATATTGTATTATCTCAATGCTTCTCATGTTTCTTGGGTACCTGAGCTACCATTTGTGCATCAGTCTTACACATGCTGCACCTTTTACTGTATTGGACAAAAAAAGATAAACAATAAAATTAATAAGGAGAGCTGAAACTGCTTTTAACATCAGCGTCAGGTAAGATACTTGTCAACTAATCAAAGATGTCAGTTTATTATAAGCAGCCATGTCTATAAACTAATTTAAGTTTATTTAAATTGTGTTGTTATAATAAATTACAATGATCACATTATTACAACCACATCACATCTAGAAAACACACCCACCTCTGTAATAAACACGGATATGTTGGTCTTGTCCATCTTGTTACATAAAAATCGAAGACGTTGGGTGATAAGAAAAAACTCAGGCTAGTTAAGAAAACTAGTCCCATCGGAACAGAGCATAAGACACCAATTTAAAAGCAGCAACTTTTTCCCTTTATTATTTGTAGGCAAGCTTCTGGTCAGGTTTACCCACAGAAGGTTGCAAAAAAATAAATATTTCAGAAGCAGTTGAGGCCTACAGCAGCACCACGGCTCTGGTTTAACTCTACCGCCCATTTACTTCAGCCATTAAGTTAACAAGCAACATTTGTATTTACCACCAGGCCTGGGTGGTTAGGAGCAATCAAAAACCAAACATCACAGGGGAACGGAAGGGAAACAGAGATGGAAAGTGAAAGAGGTGGATGGGGAGGGTGAGAGAGAAGGTTCAGGTTGATATGTCAAGAAAAACTGGGGTGAAGTGCTGACACGTCAACGTCTTAGCTGATAACGCTTAAATCATTTTTCCTCCAAAACTTCAGTCACCAGGCTTCAAAGAGATATAGCCATAATACAAATTTTTGGAGTAAGTAGTGGTGTTTGAAGTTATTTTATGGGATTTTGCTGTAAGGCCCAGAATTGATTTGCAGAGGGGATAAAAGGAAGATACTTTATCTTTGGAGCTTTGTCGGAAAAAGCTTAGCATCCATTGGTGGTTCCGCCAATATGCCTGCAGGGCAAGGGGGTGTGCGTGGTGGGGCAGGGGGGTGCTTGGTTAGCTGGCATTGACATTATATACCAGAATGGATTGTGCTGAGTGTACACCTCCTGCTGCTTATGAGCTGCTCTTTCATAATCTTTCATGAACCATACAATGTTTTATTTAATGTACTGGGTCAGAGAAAAAACTTGAGAAAAAACATATTAATAATGAAAGATGTGGGGCTTGGGAGAGAGAAGGCAAAAGACGAGAGAGAAGGGAGAGAAAACTTGGTTTGAGGCTCATCTCTGCAAACAGGTCAGGGGGACCTTTTGAAGTCTGCAGCTCCTGTGCAGTCAATAGTTTAAAAACTCGTGTTATGTCTGAATGTGAGGCTAGCTCTGAGCTTCTTTCGCTCTCCCTACCTGACAAATGCCAAACATCTCATCTGTAGTGTCCAGTGGCTCTCCATTGTGGTAGAAAGAGAAGAGCGAGCAGATTCTCTTCAGGCTTTACAGTTTAAACACACTGGACAGAATCCAACCGCACAAATCCTCCAGTGTAAACACAGGAGGCTTTTTTCCATCTTTCCCAAAGCACCTCCCATAAAATCAACAAATTTCATGACATATTGCTTTTCGCATTGCTCGAACGCTGCTCTCGCTTGTGATCTTGACCTCCGATCTATTTGTACAAACAGGAACAAGCTTGGGCTGTGTGGGCATAATGCACTCTATCCCCCTGTGTCTGCACATTTGCAGGCTGTTAAGTAGGGCAGAGGCAGCTGCGAGCTTCTTAATTGCTTAATTGCACTCATTATTTGAACTGAAGATGAGCTCACCTCGTGCCGTTAATTGAAAAGGTACTGCAGTGCAGTCTTTCTGAATGGCACGGTCCCTTGAGGAACACGCCGACTCTGATGTTGGGCTAGTGCACGTCGCTCGGTCTCTTTTTCTCTCTTTCTCTCTCCCTCCCTCGCTCCCTTCCCGACACTTGATCGCATATGCTGTATATGTGGTATCTGAATTCACGGTGATTCTCCAGGACATTGCAGGCCTATCAGATGAAAGAACCACATCTTAGAAGCTCCAAACCCTCAGAGGAAGGTCCAGGGGCCATGTGACTTATTTATGACTCTTGTGACGACGTGCTCCCCCTCCCTGGCCTTACAGTAACACACACACATGCGTGTACGTTTTCAAACCCACTCACACTGCGTCTCTCTGACTTTCGCATGGCGTGGCCTCCTCGCTCTATTTAAAAAATAAACAGGAGACTGGTGTCTGTGCTAATAATTCATGGCCGGGGACAGTGAGAGGTGTTTATGTGGGGAAATGAGATGTTCTTAACACCTGCTCCTCTGTGGAAATGGCACCCCACCTGGTCAAATAGAGCCATTGCAGGGTTTAGTTATGTTTATGTACTTTGTTGTTAGCTTAGATATGTTTTACTGCCCAAAAGGACAGTAGCCTACACTATATTGATTTGTTGCTTTGCTTTATGAACACTGGGCAAAGTACACTTTAGATTGAACAATAATCTGATTGGCTGTCAACAAATAGAACTGATTTTGAATTATTTTGATGGACTAGTTTTGTGCATACACTCTTAGAAACAATAGTAGGAAAGCTGCGACTGTGGTGGTACTTTATTATATTTTGAAAGAGAGTACTTATTACAGAAATAATATACTTTAAAAGAATACACTTAAGTGTGAACTGAATGTAACTTATTTGCATATTATATGATTAAATGAAAATGCATTAGATTTTAAATCTATATTAAATATTTTGATCCATTGAGTACTGTAAGTACTACATACACAAAAGGTAACAGCTTTTAAAAATGGTAAAGTAGAAGTGCAGATTAGTATCTGTAAGGTACCTAAAGTGTGTGTTGTTGTTTGTTTGTTTGTTTGTTTCCTTTTTTTTTTTTTTTTACAAAATCACAACCAAATACTTTAAATAGCTAATTTATATGAAATTTTATGTTTTTTAATTTATTTTAAATTTGATTTAATTTAAATGGATGTTGTAATATTAGGCGGCTGACATGAAATACTGGAAAGCTGACGTGTAATCTGTTGCAGTTTGTCTTAAACTATTTTAAAAAGAATTTTGCTAAAAACATTATACATTTGAATTTTCTCATACTTCTAATGCGTTTGTACACTTCACAATCATATCTTTATTGCCAATATATGTATCTATAACATCAATTTTAACATTATATTGACATATTAACATTGAAAAATGCATTTAAAAACTTTAACACTTTGTTTTGTCTTTGTTACAATGTAATTAGTAAGTAAGTACATAAGAACTAT
This sequence comes from Garra rufa, assembly GCF_049309525.1. Lineage (NCBI taxonomy): Eukaryota > Metazoa > Chordata > Actinopteri > Cypriniformes > Cyprinidae > Garra > Garra rufa. The sequence continues at coordinate 19,422,079 of NC_133372.1, read as the reverse complement.
AATAAGTACATCTTTGTATGTATTTTCAGAGTTATTTCTGTTCTCTTTAAAATGTGGTGTGTACTGTTAAATGTATCAAATAAGACACACTCTAGGTATCTTACAGGTACTGATATGCACTTATATTTGACCATTTTTGAAAGCTGTTACCTTTTGTGTGTGTGTGTGTGTGTGTGTGTGTGTGTGTGTGTGTGTGTGTGTGTGTGTGTGTGTGTGTGTGTGTGTGTGTGTGTGTGTGTGTGTGTGTGTGTGTGTGTGTGTGTGTTTAGTTTGATTCAGTGATATATTTTTTGACACTTAATTTAGATGTTATTACTGTACATAATGCACATTTGTAGGTTAAAGACTCTATGTATAATGCATTATAAAGGTATTCATAAGTTGAAAAGCATTATATTTACAGGTTTGTTTGCTGTTTTTATTGGATTATATTTCTAAAGGTGTAATAATGAATAGATAAGTATTATAAAGTATTACAAATGTGGTTACAATTATTCATGAGATCACACAATGCATTAAAAGGTGCATTACAAGCGTAATTAATGCATTAAAACTATGTACGTAATGCATTTCACATAATAGCTTTAAAAAAGTGTTATTATTTTTTTCTTTCTACCCTATAGAAAATAAAACTAGAAATCATTTATTATAGTATGCTACTTCTACAACTTCTATTGCTCATTTATTAATATGTTATTCATTAAGATGACCTTTGTTGTAACACTTTTCACATTGAGAGATCAGAGGTTAACTCTAATTTGATATCAAATCAGCCAGCCAGCAAAAATGTGAAGTGAACCGTATACTACATAATTAGCTATTTCGTTTAAAAGTGCCCTGTTTGCATCACTTTATACATCTTGTAGACTGAATTTCAAACTGTTTCCAGGACAGCTAAAAAACTATGCAGAGTGCAGGTAGCTAACGTTGCATAAAATCACTGGTCCATTTGCATCTTTCAGTATCAGGCTGGAAGCCATTTCTCTCTGACCCCATTCTAATTGAGCATGGCAAAATGCTATTTCCATATGCCTCTCCCAAACACTTTCGCTTCTGCCTTTTAACAAAGCCTTTTTGTTGGGAAATATGTTACTAATGGCTTATAAATTAATAAGCAGCCAAACTGAAGTTGATTTTTATACAAGGTGATGCAAGACCGGCTGGCATCTCTGTCATTTTATTCCCATTCCCGAATTTTCTGGCCGAATGCATTTCCATATCACAGAATGCTATAATGCATCTTTTGTCATTCTCTCTCACTAGTGCCGCGGAAGTGGCGCTGAATGTCCTGGTGTGATTTACGCTCCCAATCCCAGTCATTAATTTTCTATCACTGTGAAAATTTGATTCATGTTTTGGGGGCTGTCAGTATTACTTATTTAGATGTTCAGAGGGGAAAACTCAGGCCTTCTACTTAATGGAATATAAAGTTGCAAGGTCTCATTCCCACTCTAACATTAAACAACAGGAGCTACACATGTGTTAATGTATGCTCCCAAAGCACCTTAATTCAACTTGAAATTCCTAATGGAACTGACTTTCAGTGCTGGCCCGTCTGAGGTGTGTGTAAAGGGGGGGGATGCTTAACACGTAAATTCACTTGTCTTTGTCGTCTGTGTGTGTCTGGCAGCTTAACGGCTCTAGTGCTTGTGTGTCTGCTGGGAGGTGTCGGACGAGCACAGTGTGGCCAGATGCGTCTCGGGACCATGACCTGCTTTTGTTTTTGTTTTTCTTGGTCTCCTTTTTGCAGTTAAGTCGTGCAATGAAAGCTTTAATTTATTAGATCAAATATACTGCTGAAGTATTTTGACTTGCAGTTACAGTAAGAGTTTAGCAACTTTTGCAAGCTTTTCTTTTTCTTTTTTTGTCATTGTTTTTGTTGTTTGTTTCATTTTATTTTTTAAACTAAATTATTATACTAATTTATATAAAATTGTATGTTATTTAATTTATTTTTATTTTTATTTAATTTAATAAATATACATTTGAATTTGCAGATACTTCTAATGCATCTGTACACTTCACAATCATTTTATTGCCAATATATGTATCTATAACATAATGTTGACATCACATTCAGTTACACTTTATTTTGTGTCCTTGTTACAGTGTAATTATACATTTAAGTATGAAGTGATATTAATTAACTACATGTACTTACTATATGGTTAGGTTAGAATTAGTGTTTGGCTTCAATGTACTCACCCCCTTGTCATCCAAGATGTTCATGTCTTTCTTTCTTCAGTCGTAAAGAAATTCAGTTTTTTTGAGGAAAACATTTCTGGATTTCTCTCCATATAGTGGACTTCTATGGTGCCCGCGAGTTTGAACTTCCAAAATACAGTTTCAATGGAGCTTTAAAATGTTCTAAGCAATCCCAGCCAAGGAATAAGGGTCTGATCTAGCGAAATGATTGGTCGTTTTCATAAATAAATTAATTTTTATACACTTTTTAACCTCAAATGCTCGTCTTGTCTAGCTCTGTGTGTACTCTGTGTACTCCGGTTCAAGACAGTTAGGGTAGGTAGAAAAATTCCCATCTAATTTTTTTTCTCCAACTTCAAAATCGCCCTATATCGCTGTTTTTTTTTTTTTTTTTTTTTTTTTTTTTTTTTACAGGGTGTTTGATCTTCTTTGCATGTTAACTTTGTAAACACTGGGGTGGTACTTCTGCAGCAATGTAGGCCGATTTTGTAGTTGGAGGAGAAAATGAGATGGGAGTTTTTCGACCTACCCTAACTGTCTTGAACCGGAATAGACAGAGATCTTCCAGAGCTACACAAGACGAGCAATTGAGGTAAAAAAAGTATATAAATTGTCATTTTTTTTTTTTTTTTAAATAACCAATCGTTTCGCTGGATAAGACCCTTCTTTCTCGACTGAGATCATTTAGAGCCCTTTGAAGCTGCACTGAAACTGCATTTTGGAAGTTTAAACTCGCGGACACAATAGAAGTCCACTATATGGTGAGAAATCCTAAAATCCTCAAAAAACTGAATTTCTTTACAACTAAAGAAAGAAAGACATGAAAATCTTGGATAACAAGGGGGTGAGTTAATTATCTGTACATGTTTGTTCTAGAAGTAAACTTCTCCTTTAAATTACTTAGTTAGTTACCATGTAATTACCATGTAATGTAAGTAAACAAAAAAAATAATCCAAAATGCATTTGTGCTACACAAAGCTACACAAGATGAGCATTTGAGGTTAAAAAGTATAGAAATTGTCATTTTTTTTCTTTTTGAAAATAACCGATTGTTTCGCTAGATAAAACCCTTTTTCCTCGGTTGAAATCTTTTTAGAGCGCTTTAAATCTGCATTTAAACTGCATTGTGGGGATTCAAAATCGCGAGCACCCTAGAATTCCACTATAAAGAAATAATTCCTAAAATGTTTTCCTCAAAAAACATAATTTCTTTACGACTGAAGAAAGAAAGACATGAATATCTTGGATGACAAGGGGCTGAGTAAATTGACTGTAAATTGTAGTTTGTCTGGAAATGAACTTTAAATGGTTACTTAGTTAGTTAACATGTAATGTCAGTTAAAAAAAAAGCATCCAAAATGCATTTGTGATTCAAGTAGTGAGTCATGCATCAAATTAGTGCTCATCAAATAACACCGATTCAAACACAAAGACTGATGACCACAGCCTGAGTCAGAGACGAATGTCTGACCGGCCTGTACTGCAGATGACAGCGTCTCTTCTGCATGAGTGCGCAAGAAAGTGCTGCACTCTTTGACACTCAAACTTTCTCTCACACTTAATCTTTCACTTTTCTAAGTGGATGAAGTAACCAAATGATTGTCACCTTTCCCACCAGTGGTTCATCAGAAGAAAATGAATGTAGGTCTGCTAGTCCAGTGACAGAGGGAAAAAAGAAATTACCATTTAGTTTTTGATGGGACAAGACATTGACTGACACAGTGCTAATCTGCCCTTGGTCATGGCACTATATAATTAACTAGCTGCCACGCAGGGTTGTAGATATTAGAAGGTTAATTAGACAAAAATGAAAGACATAGATCAGGTTAGCATAGGCATTAGCACAATAGCCTTCACCAGGTCCTCATGAGGAAGTGTTAAATCTAATCATTCACAAGCTAATACAGACCGACATACCTTCAAGTTAATTACAGCCGAACAACTTCATCTTCTTACCAATTCAGAAATGGAGATTTTAAACTAGATTATGGTTGGTGGATGTCCACTCATGTTAGTTTAATGAAGCTTAGAAAGAAATTGGACTATTTGGCATATTTAAGCATTGATAGAATTGGGGAGGGATCTGGTTTTGTCCTGGGCGTAGAGATCTTAAAAAAGGCAAACAACTGTCTGAGGCCATGTGGACATCAGTGTAAAACCTGGATTGAGATGTGAACTCGATATCATTGACAGAGTCTTCAATTAAGAAGACGTTTTCCAATGTCACATTAGAGTGAGAGTCAATATCAAACCATCAATAACCTTCTCTCCTGTTCACACACAGTCTGGTGTATGGGGTGACCTGCAGACTCAGGGGTCAGGGCCGGTCTGGGAATGATCTGGTGCGATAGGTCAAGGTCCTTTGAGTGTGTGATCTTTCGGAAGTCACCCCGCACTCCATGTCCATGCTGATTGACTCACAAATTTACCTTTTACCTTGTAGTCAATCAGGAAAAAAACAGACGTCATCAGCATTGGAGCTCAGGATGAAGCCCATGAAACCTAACACAATCCACAAAGTTCAGCTCTCCGTCTACTTGTTTTCAATGATTGTGTCGCCTTCTAAGTCCAGTCCTGGAAGGGCTTGTGCAGCCATGGGGTTACACATTGTTGATTTCTCCTGTTTTTGTCCTATCCTTAAAACCTCACTAATCCACGAATCCGACCTTGGATTTCAGTTGGGGAGCCAGAGGAGGAAAATAATTGGGTTGCTGCTAATAATTGGATTTTCTGCTTCTTTGGCAGAAAAAAACTTAACAACTGTCCTGACAGGAAGAGTTTGGGGGCAGTAAGCCGCTCTTCAGAGCTCCTACTAGGCCTCGGTCGCCACATATAAAATGATTAGCATTCTGTGATATGATTACAGGCTCTGCTTTTAAAGTCTAATTTAAAAAAAAAAGGTTTATAAAATTCTTTAAGTGTTCTCTCAGTCCTCATTATAAAGACTTTAGACTCCTTTTATGAGGGATTTAAACAGAGAAAAAGAAAGGAGGAAAGGTTACCTCGATTACGTCTGTAGAAAAGTGGCTTTACAGGAATTTAAGAGTCAGAAAGTGATATGAAAGAGCAAGAGATAAGCAGCTTGAAAGAAAAAAAACCATCATGTGGATTTCTTGAGTTTGTAATCTGGATTTTGAG
>NC_133372.1:19368174-19416235 GCF_049309525.1 Garra rufa | reverse complement strand
TGTCTCAACTCACAAAAAATTTTTTTGTCATGTTCATTCATGTATTTCATTCACTTTTTATTGCATCGAATTATCATCATTTCCTGAAATTTGGCATGTGAAATGACCAAGCTTAACATACTAAACATACAGTAATTTATATTTCTTTTATGTGTTTGTTGTTTATGTGATTTACAATATTTAATGTACTATAAACTAGCAACTCAAGTGGAATTTAATGGAATTTATTTGATTTCAATTCAGCCTCCTGACATTCCAATTCCAAATCCAATTCCATTCCAATTTACCATTCATTCTCAATTCAATTCATGAATGGCCCCAACCCTGTTTGGAAACATGTGGCCTAACCCTGAAGATCGCAGAGAGTAGATACAGTAATTTTGTGCTTTTTTTTAGACCCCCCCCCCCCCCCCTTTTTTTTTTTTTAATCTGGGCTTTTTACTGTTGTTATTTTTTCTTCTTTTTTTCTTTTTTCTTTTTTGTTCAGAATGCTCTTGTGTGTTTCATGGATATTTTGTTCACTGTAAGCAATACTGTAAAACTTTTTCTGTTCTATCATACCGTGTTTCTACTGTACCTCCTGTAATAAACAGAAAAAGAAATGTATTTGCTTTTTACTGGAATGCTTTTAATGTGAACATTACTGTACATGTGGACATACAGTTCCCAACCAAGAAATGTAGTGCCTAAACGGTGGATTGCATATTTTGCATGCAAATACCTGTAAAACTGAAACATAAAAGTCTATGCAGTTTTTGAAATGTCAACAATAGCCAGTATTTTGAAACCTGGTGTACTTTGATTGACTGCATGTACCTTGTGAAGTGAAAACAAGTGATATTCTTTGACAGAATAATTTCATTTTGAGTCAGATTTCCAGTGTTTTGGTAAATTTAGTGTGTGCAGAGAAAGATGTGTTCTGTTTTGAAATGAAGAGTTAGTATATATTTAACAAAATGTATTTTTGAGAAGAAAATTATCCATTTGGCCAGTTGTGTTTTGTAGGTGCGAGTCTGTGTTAAAAGTTTAGAAAAAGTATCTGAAGTATGGGTAAGCGCTTGTTAGCGATTGAAAAAAACTGTAAATATTGTAAATCACATAAACAACAAACATATAAAAGAAATACTAAGTACTGTATGTTTAGTTGGTTAAGTATGATCATTTCACATGCCAAATTTCAGGAAATTACTATAATTTGATGCAATAAAAAGTGAATGAAATACATGAATGAACATGACAAATTTTTTGTGAGTTGAGACATATATTATGTGGTAATCATATATTGAATGTATAGTGCATAGAGAAACTTATCACCACTGTCATTCATTTTATTTAATTGCATTTGATCAACTCTATTCTCTATTTCATACATTACTTGGTATTTGTAAAGCATCATAAATAAAGTTCAAATGTATGTCTCTAAGTGCAATCACACATAGATGCTCAGAAACAGCAATAAATGGAATTCATTGGAATTTCTCTGAATTTAATTCCACTTCTTGTAATTCCTATTCAATTCCAACTCTGTTTCCCTGTAATTGTTGTTGAATTCCAATTCCAATTCCATTCCAATTAAATTTCCTTCTTTGAATTGGAATTGTTGAGTTCATTCCTGAATTGACCCCATCCCTGTTTCCAAAACATCACTCCTCAAAGTCCTCATTTTACTGTATAAGTGTAAATGTAATAGAAAAAAATAACCACTGCCTCTGAGTCTAAGCCAGACATAAACATAAATCAGCTGTGTGTAAATTATTTAATTGTTTGTTTATTATCAGCTGAGATATATTTTTGATATTGATATTGTTTTTGAACTGATATCATTGCAGAAGCAGAGGTTTTTATACTGTATCTAAGGTTTGGAATATTGTTTTTGCTATTGTGGGATGTTGTGTGTTAACATTCGGAAATACTACAAAAACAGTCCATAATTTTGTTGGGAGGTATAGCTTGTCTGTTAAGAAAATGTAAGCATTGTGGAAATGTGTTCACTGACTGCATATTGGGTGAAAACGACATGAAATGTGTGAATGGTATGGCCACAAAAGACCGATGCTGTGCTAATTGTGTTTAGAGTTTTGAAAATGTGACAACTGTTTGGACAAACGCTTGTTAGCGACTGAAAAAAACTGTAAGTGCTGGACAATGATTAATCATGATTAATCACATCCAAAATAAGAGTTTTTGTGTACATAATATATATATGTGTGTGTGTGTGTGTGTGTGTGTGTGTGTGTGTGTGTGTGTGTGTGTGTGTGTGTGTGTACTATGTATATTTATTTTGTATGTATAAATACACACACATGCATGTATATTTTTTAAGAATGTTTATATATTAAATATATTTATATATAATATAAATCATATGAATATAAACATATACATGTAAATATTTTAAAAATATATATTGTATGTGTGTGTCTTTATATATACATTATAAATATACACAGTAGACACATATATTATACAAACAAAATAATGTATTTGTATGTGATTAATCGTTGCCCATCACTAGACATATTATTACAATTTAACATAATTGTTTGCTATTTATATATATTATAAAATATAATTTATTCCTATGATAGCACATTTTATTTGTGACAAGATCCTTCAGAAATCACATTAGAAATATTTTCAGTTTCAGAAATATTTCTTCTTATTATGAGGGTTGAAATAGTTGTGCAGCTTAATATTTTTTTTTTTAAATCAAATAGTTGTGCTGCTTAATATTTTTGCTGAAACTGTGATACATTTGCAGGATTCTTTGTTGAATAAATCAATTTATTTGACTTTTTTTTTCTAAATGTGTTTACTGTCATTTTTTATCCATTTAATACATATTGTGGAATAAAAAATAATTTATTTTAAAAAAGTCGTAAATTTCTGACTCCAAATGTTTAAATGCCACTGGATCATGTTTCATACGCAGCCAATGAGCTTGCTGCTTTAGATTTAAATGGCTGGTTGGCGTTCAATACAACATTGCAGAGTTCCTCTGAAACCCTCCTCCTTCCCCAGCTGCGCCTGTATAGATCTGCTACAAGTTTAATTTTAATACAACTTAAATTCCTCAAATCCTAAAAAATGTTTATTTTAAAAAGTTGTTTTCCATTATAAATGCATAATTAAGATTACTTTTAATGTGTCTGAAACTTTCATACATATCACAATATAGGTCCATGCTCACAGACTGCATTTTTAGATTATGTGCAAGGTAGTACCCAGGTCCAGACCAAGTCAGCGCCATGGCAGTAATGATTTTTTATTTATCAGCTGTAAGAGACACTGTAGTTGTGTACATTGGAAATGGAGAGACTCCCAGTAAGCATTATACATTGAGTGCTTGCTGGATGCAGTCAGTTTAAAAGTGGCTGAAAGAGTGCTGCCGGGCATACTTACCCTCCAGCTCCCTGAGGAGCTCTGTTATTATTGGTAATAAAAAGTGATAAACATGGCGTAAGGAATAGCTTGTGCCACTGTAGGTATACTGTGTTCTTTACATGAGTCATCCACAGAGGCTTTTGCATCAACTGTCTGTATTTTTTTCTTTCTTTCTTTTTTTCTGCCTGTTCTGTTTTTCCAAACTCACTTTTTAGCAGTCTGTATAAGGACCTTATATATTCTATCGATACTTAATTTAAGTTTCTATGTTTGTGCAAACTGTTCACCTGTTCTTTTCAGAATATTTCCTCTGAATAAATCCAAGTACAAAACCAAGTTCACTTTTAACATTGTCTATTTGGGGTAATACAAGAATTTCACCATAAAAATATGGTAGCAACTTTTTACGTTTTGTGAAAGCTAGTTTTCCACAAGCTGAGAAGGAAAATACTAATATATATATACATACATACATACATACATACATACATTAGATTAGTACATAGTATATAGTAAAATAACTTTCCGTTAACCAATTTATAAGTTTTTATGTTTTACCATTAAAATCGCCATTGAGTATGATCATTTATTTTGCATTTATTCATGAAATGAAAAGTTTTCATGGAGCATGGTTGAGAAAAAAAGTTTTAGTTTAAGTACGAATTGTGCTAAAACCAATTCTCATAAGATTAGGAAATGTATCCACCTAATACTTCAATGCAAAAGCGTTCAAGCTTACTGAAAAAATAAAGGCCTCAGGTCTCTGAGACCCCAAACGAAACAAGAGGGTTATGTGAAAAAAAAAAAAAGTAAAGCAATTCTGACTGCTAAAAATCCTATTGGTTTAACAATTAAACGGGGAACTGAATAATAAACTACTACCACGAATATCTCTCCTCAGTGCTTTTCATATGAGAAGCTAGAAAAACAACTAAGGCAACAAATTGTTTTACCATCATCTGTCCACACTGAGTTTCTCCTCGGATTCCCCGACACAAAGAAGTCATTGTTAGATGAGCTATTACCAGCGGTATGCACTGTGCCAAGGAGCGTATGGCTTAAGGGGGTCATCTATAGATACAAAACGTGCTCATCAGAGCCATCTCAGCTGACCTCTTCCGCTTCGAAGGCAGCGTGCATCAACACAGTAGAACTGTATAGACAGATTTTCCGAATGTTTTGGAATCCGTTTGGTGACCGGGAGTGTGAGTGTGTTTGTCTGCAAAAGAAAAAGAGCCCGAGAGAAAGAGAGAGAGCAACATAATGCTCCTTGAAATGGATTTGACCTATGAACGTTAAGTGGTGTGATGCCCATTTCTTCAGAAAGATGACATTAAAGGACCTTTTTTATTGATGGTTGTGAAGAAAGGGAAAAAGAGTGCTCATAATTAAGAATCAATTGGAGGAGCAAGGAATTGAGTCAGGGGAAAATGTTAGCTGTTAGCCTCATAGCTTCCAGGCTTTTCATTTTGAGAACATAAAAGGAAGAAAGAGAGTGCAGTGTTCCTTCTTAAATCCCTTTCTTTTCTTCATTCTCTCTCTCTCTTTCTCTGTGTGTCTCTTGCTTTTGTGTTTTTCCTCTTCCCCACAAATGGTAGCTGTTCCCCCTCTTGGAATAGATGTATTACTTATGACATCCCAGTTTTCATCCGTTCACAATTTTTACATTAGAGTTAAATCTCTGCAGCTGAATTCTTACGGCTGAGTTAGCCAGAGCCCATCAAATATTGAAGCGTTCAGAGCCACTGGCAGGCAGGTTGAGGGGAGTTCACGTCCAAAAGCCAAGCTGTAGATTCACAGACATCCCAATAGGAGTGTACAACAGAAAAGAGCACTGATAAAAATTTCATTAAAATGAGACGGGTATATTGCTAGCATTCTCTCCAGCATCACTATGAAAACTTAATCTGAGTTAATGGAAAAGATATGAAAGCCTTTCTCAATTCAAAACACAAGCAGTGCATAATTTATAAATTATTGTCAGAAAAGTGATTCCGCTCTGAGATTTACTCAGCGCGAGATGGAAGGCGGCCCGCAGAGACGGGAGGGGGAAAAAACATTGCTCTTTTTGACCTTTGATGCCAGAAGATTTTACACTAGAGCTGTCGATATTATCAAGTAAACTGGTCATTTTGAGAAAACTGCAGCAAGAGCACTCATAGTGAGTAAATATCAACACAAGGTTACCCACAGATCCACTCAGAGGAAAAAAGGATGAAACAAACGTGGAAAGCAGGTAGACGGGGTGAACGTATTCTGCGCCCAGTGGTCTGACAGTTCCTAAAAGCTTCATTATGTTGTCGGCACATGGTCTCGGCGATGTAACGGTGAGCCGGCAGATTATTTTAAAAGCCTTTTCTTTTCCCCCTGTTTCTTTTTTTCTTTTGGTCCTCCAATTACATATGATGCGTTTACATGGCAGAACCCCCTTGGCTAATTCTCAGTGACAGTCGTCTCATCCTGAGGCATGCTGGGAGTGGTAGTAATGGTGTCCTGCGCCGGAAAACACTCCCCTCTAATGTAGGCTGCTCGTGTCCAGAGTGCGTAACTCTGTTGTTCCTGCTCTTTTACATGGCAGGGAGCGGATGTTGATGAAGATTAGCACATGTAGTTCTCCACTCCCTGAAGGCAGACGGTGCTTTATGAGCTCATTTACTCAGTCAGTACACATTACACACCTCTGTCTCTCCCCTCGGTGTCCAGTAGAGTATTACAGCTTGTGCATCTCTTTCAAAGTCTAATGCACGTTGACATTTTCTTATGTTTCCTCATTCATTCTGATATCATTCATGCTAATTTGTCAGGAAACATTGTTAGCATGTTTAATAACTTAAGTAGTTAAGTAGGAGCCACTGAAATGGAAATGTAGTTGGAAATCATTTGGTATAAAGTCCTTTAGCGATGGTTAACTGTGTTTAACAGGGCTGTAGTGGGACTTAGGGGGAGAGGGTTTTGTATAAACAACTAAAAAGAAAAAGAAGATGCAAAAAATCCAAATGGTTTCTAGCCCTGGTTGGGATGTGATGCAGTTACTTCCTTCTTTGGCTCTAAATGTACATAAGGGAATAAGGAGGGGAACGCGCCAGTATGGAGTGTTTTTTTTTTTTGTTTGGCTCAGTGGCGGGGGTTTACTCGGCTGGGCTGGTAAATGTGCTCTGAAATGGCAGGGTGAACGCTTGGCTGGGCCGCCACTTATTCAGGGTGATAAAAGCATAAAAAGGCAATATGAATCTTAAATGGAGTGCAGAAGTACACAGCGCAAACTTATTTGGGACAGTGCCATTAAACTCTCATCTCTCGCAGGGTGATGTCCCCAAAGCTCCCGTTTAATGTGGATAAATGGATGTAGACTAGAAACCTGCCCCTGCGCCGCCTGCTGCATGCATGCTGTTTGAACCAATGAAAATTGATGAAGGTCTCAAAAGCACGACAGCAAGAGCGAGCTAAAGACGAGGTGAGCAAGTGCCGGTAGATATAAAGCAGGTAAATGGGGCTTTTCGCATGCAAACAGGCATCATTTTGCCTGGGAGTGCCCTCCAACTGCACTCTGTACTCAAGGCGCTTTCCCCCTGTAAGTGATCGCAGCGTAGTCTGAAAAGGATCATCCTCGCCACGAGAAACATGTAGAGCAAGCCAAACAGTGCTGGTGCTCATGTTTTATTAATGCTCAAAGTTGTTCCACTGTCTCTGCGTAGCTAATTACAGGTGGTGGTTAATTTATGGAGGACTAGGGGCTGTGCAGGGGAAGAGGTGTTGGGTGTCGTTAAGATCTTCCCCAAATTCATCACATGCCCGTTATCCATTATTTCGCCCCGTGCCAGAGCGCGAGGAGGAAGGGTTTTACTCCAGCGTGCATGTAACTGGGTAAAGTCATGTGGAAAAAGGTCTGGTGAGCGAGAGAAAGCTTGCAGTCCCTCAGAGTAGATGAGTTAAGGAGAGTAAAAGCTACCTTTACCCTGGCCAGGGGGAAACGAGAGGGAGGGTTCATGTGTGTATGTGTGAAGAAGAAGCGATGTGCAATGGGAGCAATTTCCCGACCTTCTGGCAAGCACTGGGGGTGATGTTGTTCATCTTTGGAAGGCTGCATATGTCAGAGCGAGCCCGGCCGAGGCACTCTGGGACTTACCGTGTTCTCTGGGTGTCCAGCAGCGGACAAAAAAGCTGTGGAGATGTCCCCGAACTGGATATGCTCACTCACTCAGCGTTACTTTACAATTCCCCTTCAGAGCCCTGGGGCTTAGCACTCTCTACCTCACTTCCCTTGTCTCCTTTCTCTCTCTCTATTTCTCCCTCCGTCGATTTCACAATACACATTTTTAAAAATATTCTTGCCCTATTGCTCTCCTCCCCTCTCTCTCATTTCTCACCCATTTCCTTGCACACTTTTTAAAACCACCTGGACTGTTCGTGTCTTTTCATTTATTCTCAAATGTTTTTCTCTCCTATCCTTCCTTCCAGCTAGCCGCTTACATGGCCATTCATCGTGCTGCACTCCCGCATTTTATTTCCCTTCCTGGGTTATTTTTGTTATTGTTTATGGTAAACAACTTTGAAAGCCGCTTGGCAAATGTTTTGGCCTCTCATGTATTAATTACCGAGATAAAGCTGGAATGTGAGGAACACAAACACCTGTCCCACATGCCCATTTCTTCTTCAGCGCCCCACCAGCATTTTCTTCTCTTTGTTTGTCTGTTGCTAAAAAATGCCATATTTCACCTTGAAATGCATTGAATTTTGCAAATAAACCCAATCTGTAATGTCAGGAAAATATTACACAGTCCTGTTAACTTCCTGTGATAGCTGAATCAATGAGAAATCATAGTACCTGTATTCAATAAGAACATTTTTTTATTTTATTTTAGTTTTTAAAAAATTACAGTTTTATACATATTCAATATATAGGCTTTAGAAATTTTCTATTATAGACGTTTTTTTCTGAACGCGGAAGTCCAACTCTCAACTGAAAGAATGCTTTGCATTTCCGGTCTCTGTTGTTTCTAGTCAAATTAGGTATATTCCGAGCTAATAATCTAATGTTTAACCTATTAAAATGTTTTTAAATAGCACATGGCTCCATAGCGCCATCACTTTGCGATGTCGCAATGACCGTCATTTGTCAGTGCTTCACTTTAATGAGTGTGTAGATAACATGAAGCTGCGGACGTTAGCTAAATTAAAAACAGATGGACGCTATTTGAATGGGTTCCTATAGAGACCGGAACAGAAAAGCATTCAATCTGGCGTTAGAATTCGTAATGGCGGCACTCATGGTTTACTCAGGAAAAAGGTCTATAAAACATTTAGTTCTGGTCCTTGATTCTAATTGGTTGAGCCACGCTCGAAACTGTTGTAAATTGCTCTGCAAACATACTGTTATGATTACGTGCTGGACGAATGTGTTACATTCACGTCTGTTTTGTCATTGGTTTCTCCCGTTGTCTCCCCCTGTTGATCTGTGTAATTTGGTTTAGCCCTCGTTATTGTTATTCCCTTCACCTGTCTATAATCAGTTCTCACCCTTTATAAGTCAGTCTTTGTTTTCAGTCTCTTGTTGGTCCTTAATGTTATCACAACATGTGTGGAAGTTCTCTGTGTTCCTGCCTGTTTCATCTTGAAGATTTATATTAAATATATTGTTTGTTTTGTCTCACGTCTCGTTCGTCCAGCATTAAAGGTAACACTTTAGAATAGGGAACACTTATTCACTATTAACTATGACATTTTCCTTAAATTCCTAATTTGCTGCTTATTAATTTTTAGTTAGGTTTAGGTATTGGGTAGGATTAGGGATGTAGAATAAGGTCATGTAGAATGATGCATAAATATGTGCTTAATTAGTACTAATAAATGGCTAATATTCTATTAATATGCATGCTAATAAGCAACTAGTTAAGAAACCGTAAAATAAAGTGTTACCCCATTAACAAATAAAGACCGACAGAGAACTCAAGAAACAAACAGACTTATAAAGAGAAACTAATCATTAAACACAGGTGACGGGGATCAGGACAAACGAGGGCAAAACCAAAGCAGACAGATCGACGGGGGGAGACAAAGGGAGAAACCAAGTACATAAACTGACAGAACTGTGACACATACACCTTTGTTTATGTTTGTGTGTTGCTCTGCAACCACTTTGTTGCAACCACTACCGTTTCTGAGGAACTACATTGTTTGGCGGAAGAATAATGTTTTTATTATTATCATTATATCACTTTATTTGCTCTGTTTTATTTTGTGAAAACGTACTACTTATATGGAATAACCGTTTTATAAAAGCAATAAGCCCTGTGAAGCCGTGGTTTACAGCAAATTTCTAACAGTTAAGGGGGTTTGCGTTTGTTACTAACAACGCCCCTTAGCTGTTAGAAATTTACTATAAACCACGGCTTTTTGAGGCTTATTTAATGACTCAGTAAAACAGTAAAACATTTCTTTACACCTTTATTTTTTTTTAAAGTTGTAAAATATATTTTAAAGTAAAAGTATGTTTACAAATATTATGAATTGTACCAAAAGGCATTTTACAACCTGAACTATATTCAATGTCATTGAAATGCTGAATTCTATATTTTAAGTGAATAATGTAATGTTGGTTGGACCACATGACAGACAAAATCATTTTAAATATTAATTAGAAGTGAAGCAGTGTCATTAATATAAATTTTTCTAACATTTATTGTAACAATTTATTATATATATTTTTTACATTATGGTGTGTAATCATTGCATTTTTTTATTCATGCTCATATTCATGTAATTGACCCTTTTCATTATGTACAGCCATACTTACTACTATTATTATGTGGTAAAATGGTCGAATACCTTCTAATTATGTCTTACTGTAATTCATTCTCTCACAGGCTGAAATCACTGCCGCACACAGAGCAGATTCAGGCGGATCGTGTGCAGTTGGCGTTCCCTGTGCTAGTGTTCTTGTCCAGGGTAGGTGCTAATGTGTGTGTAGAGTCCCTGTACTCACAAGCTCACTGTCACGCTCAGCTGCACCTGGGCTTGTTCTGCAGGCCTGTCAAACCCCAGACCGGCCGTAGGAAGGCATACATCCATGTTTAATTACAGTTGCTCTCTCTCCCTTCCCCCAACCCCCCCTCTCTCTACCCTCTTCAAGATGAGACACCTCCTGAGAATCCCATATTATCGCCCTTTTGAAGTTTAAAAAAATCATTAATATTTATAGCATCCTCGCTTACCAATTCAGACCTGATTTCTTATTCAGGATAAGAGATAAACATAATTTATATATGTGTTTTAATACAGGTGCCTCTTTGCTCCGTATATTCTACAGTAACGATAGTGTTTATTGAGTGTGGCAAACATAACTATAATAATCATACACAATATTTGAACTAATACTGCATCCTCTTAATATGGACTGAGTTTTTGTGTTATTATTTTATTCCTCTCTCCTCATCTTTTCGCATTAAAGCCTGGATAAACTGTTAAGAAATTAGGAGCAATTAAGATCAATTCAGTCAGCTTTAAAGAGGCTCATAGGAGGTAGAAAGTGATGGGCTATAAGAGATCAAAGTCATCACCAATCATTCTGATTTCTCTTTTATTGTGTCAAGCGGGGAAAAAATAAATATTAATATTTCTGTTTATCAATTTATACGGATCCGCTTTAATGATTTGATCTGAGCAAATGCAGTCTGGGAAATATCACGTCTGCTAAGGCTCACTTCATTACCAGTAAGAAATCATATTAGACCAGTGCTGGATACTGTGCTGTCACACTAAACAATAGAGCCATTGGAGACAGCAGGAGGGAGAGTAAAAGAGAGGGAGAACGAGAAGGACCAATGTTTTCTAACAGACATGACCTCTTTTTCTGACGTGTCACATTATGGTTGTACAGAACGTGTATCCTTTGCATAGAAAAGGTCAGGGAGATAAATCAAATTCTGCATCCTTGACTCTTATAATTCATCACAGAGGAAGAGGGGTCAGCCAATGAGTCTAATCAGATTCTTTTCTTCACATAAGATAAATATGGCAGGGAAATCTGCGGGAAAAAACATGGTTTTACAGTAAACATATACATCTTATTAAACAAGTGCAATAGTAGGCCCTACCACAGCACAGTCATCAGTGAGTGTTTTTTTTTTTCTTCTATGTTTTTTTCTATTTTTTACACATTTTGGTGTAAACCAAGGGACTAATTTACCCACCAGGTCCAAGTGATGTTTGTTGGCACAGTGACATTTGTGCTTGTTAGATAATATACCATGATGCAACACGGTGAAACCCAGCACCTCTCCCAACTCAGGGAGCCACTGAGACAGTGCCAAGCCTTGCACGCCTGTGAGTGTTTGTTGTAAAGTGTCAGTATTATTGCTAGGATATCACAAACCTGCTGTGTTTCTAATTAGGCCACTATTTATTCTGTGCAAAACTACCCAACACCCTCATTTAGTCAAGTGATTATTACAAAAATACTGAACATAGGTACAATACCTTTCACAACGGGACAGGTTAATTCTTAATTAACCACAGTGCAGCTTGTGCCGCTTGTGCGAGTGTGTGTGTGTGTGTGTGTGTGTGTATGTGCACACTAAGATTTCAATTAGTGTTTGTAGAAGCATGTGGGTCCCCCAATTCCCACTTTCCTGTCCTCCCTCCCTCCCTTAACAGTGAAGTTCTGACTTCCTCTTGCGTTAGTGAGGCTCTCACAGTGACTGATCACGAGAACAGGCAGAGGTTCCGCCATCCAGACAGACATCACACCTCTCCCACACGCTGCTAATTAGAGTTCATTATTTATACGCTTTGATTTAGCCCAGCTCCTCTCTGCATCAGGTGCCAAATTATTCCCCGCTTGTTCTACAAATGAAAGAAACCAAACAGACTGATTGATACTGCTGCTTTCCCCTTCTTTTACCTTCATTAAGACTGAAAATCAAAGACTTCAGAAGTTGATTTCATTACCAGCACACCTTCAATGTCAATGATCGGAGGTGTCTTAAAAAGATCTTGAAAGGCAAAGAGAGAATTTTTGTATCCATATTTGTTGCTTTCTTTCTTTCTTTAGTAAAGTGTTGTGTTAAAAAAAAAAAAAAAACACCTAAAGGGCAAGCCATCTATTAAAACACGAGCAAGCTTCATGCAGCAATGTCTTACACTCTATTTAATGACCAAACCCACACAGAATATGTATTTATAATGATAAAAATGTGTAAACTGAGATTGGCAACTGAAAGCATAAACAAATTAGAAACTAAATGTGACCCTGGACCACAAAACCAGTCATAAGGTTACATTTTACAAAACTGATATGTATACATCATATGAAAGCTCAATAAATACGCTTTCTATTGATGTATGGTTTGTTAGGATAGGACAATATTTGGCCGAGATACAACTATTTGAAAATCTGAGGGTGCAAAAAATCTAAATACTGAGAAAATCACCTTTAAAGTTGTCCAAATTAAGTTCTTAACAATGCATATTACTAATCAAAAATTACATTTTGATATGTTTACAGTAGGAATTTTACAAAAAAATCTTCATGGAACATGATCTTTACTTAATTTCCTAATGATTTTTGGCATAAAAGAAAAATCTATAATTTTGACCCATACAATGTATTTTTGGCTATTGCTACAAATATACCCCAGCGACTTAAGACTGGTTTTGTGGTCCAGGGTCACAAATATTTGTAATAAATGAGGAGATCAGAGAAAGTGTAGAATTTGTATGAATGATGAGCTTTTAAATTCTCCACAAATATGTTAAGTTTTTAAGTTCTCAAATTTGGGGGCAAATTTACCAAACAGTTGCATCAGCGTTTAGATATGGAAGCCCGTTTTCGCCAAAAAAAGAAAAAAAGGCAATTGCGACTTTTTCTCAGAATTGCATGATACAAGCTTGCAGTCTCACTTTCTAAGAATAGTAAGATATAAACTCGTAATCGCATGTTATAAAGTCAGAATTGTGAGATATATACTTGCAATTGCGAGTTATAAAGTCAGAGTTAAGATATAGAGTCACAATTCTGACTTTTTTCTTAGAATTGTGAGATATAAACTCGCAGTTGTGAGTAATAAAGTCCAATTCTGAGGGGGAAAAAAAGACTGATAAGTTCTCACAATTGCAAGTTTATATCTTAATAATAATTAATAATCTTAATAATAATTGCATGTTATAAATTCACAATTCTGAGAAAAAAAATGTCATAATTGCAAGATATATACTCGCAATTCTGAGAAAAAAAGTCAAGTTTATATCTCACAAGTATGACTTTAGAACTTGCAATTGTTTGTATTACGTCATAAATTATTGTCATAAAGTGGCCTATTCTACAACCTGACTTTTTGGCAGATAAGCTGTTTTTAGACTAATGAGAAAGTTTTGAGTTCTGAAACTTACAGGATGTTTTTTTTATAGTACAATGACCTCTTATATGCCAAAAGATACAATTACAGTACATCACAACCAACAGTGACGCTTAATAACGTAGCCAGGAATCAGAAGAAAAATATAGGCAGAAGATCTTTTTCTGGTGGGAAAAAAAATCATAATGGACATCAGTGCTCTTCTGTGCACCATACAGTGCTTGACACTCCAGTCCAGTAGATGGCAGAAATCTACCTTTCACATTGGTGCATGAAGAAGAAGTATACATTTTCTACTATGGAAAAATATGTAAATTATGATCTAGTGATGGATAACACTATTGCACATCGATAAGACTATGTACACACAGGGGCGTCGTAGTTGGGGGAAAAGGGGGACTAAATTACCAGGGCCCCAAGTGTGGGGAGGGCCCCCGAAGATCAACCCCCCCCCCCCCGGAACGTAGTACAGCGGGGGCCCCTTAGCTGAGTCAGTGCACAGGGCCCAGAACGACGCAGCGACGCCCCTGTGTACACATGAGAACACAAGTTGATAAGCACAACTTTCAACAGTTAATAGAGCTGATTCAGGTGGTAAAGCTATGCTGTACAGTAAAGTATGTCAGATTGTAGTCTGCTGTGCAAATGTGTCCAAATAAATGTGACCCAATCAGTGGGTACAATTCTTAGAAATATATGAGTGTCAGACTAAGGATGATAAACAGAAAAGTTGGGGCTAAAAGGAGAGTAAAAATAAGGTTAACCATTATTGACTATCCTGGCATATGCATGACCACTCATTTCAGATGAGCACCGGGGGATAAAAAGAGAGGGGTAGGACAGGGTAAGGGATGCCCCATGCAGACAGGATATTCATCAGTGCTGACCCACATTTAGGCCAGTGAGCTTCACATCCCATAATTACCACCAACCTGCCATTGTTTTACATTCATGGGAACAGGGCAGCTCTGTGACTGCATGTGTCCCATTTGTTAAATTCATCCTGTTCCCATCTTGGCTCACTCATGTATATGATGAAATTATATTTTGACATTCAGGATGAAACAACTCATATGTTTTAATATGTTTGATATGTTTTAATTTTACAAATGTCAACTCATAACGTCAACTGCAGTTAATAACTTAGTTATTAGAGAAAGAGAAAGAGAGAGAGCTTAAGTGTCTGAATTACTTCTGTAAGTGTTTGTGTCTCTTAAATGTGTTCAGCAGCAGCATCTCTACTAATAGTGAAACTTCAGTTCATTTTCTTCAGGAACAGCGCCGTTGTTAGCTCGCTTGTGAGAAATTGCATGTAGTTTTTAAGTTGTAAAACTATGTTACTGATAAAATCATTAGAGCGGTGCTAACAACATGTATGTTAACGTGCACACTGTGTGTAAGGGAGAAAAAGCGGGAGAAATAGAGTATGTGTTTTCTGTACATAATAAAACATAATTTTGTGACAAAAAACATGTAAATAATCTGTCTTTTTTATCCTGTTGTTTACTGTATTTATTTGTTTGGCCAGTGTCGTTGTGGGTTTTGGTTATTTTGCTGTTTTAGGCTGTAAGGACCTTTAAAATAACTGAAATCATGTGGCGAAGTGATATACACATGTGATGCGGTCAAGAGCTGCATAACTATGTTCACTGTGCATTTCCCTAAAAGTAATTGCACACCTTCAAACCTTCGTCAGATTCAAGCCAATCAGGGCTTGAATTTTTGTTATTCTGCAAAAGGGGGGCCCGGCAGAAAAAGTTTGGGAACCACTGGGTTAATGCACTGTGAACTAACATGAACAAAAAATAAAGGACTGTATTTTTTATTAACTAACATTAACAAAGATTAATAGAGTAATAAATGTATTGTTTATTGTTTGTTCATGTTAGTTAATACAATAACTAATGTTAACAAATGACACCTTATTGTAAGGCCTGTTATCAAATTAAATAAATCTTATACCTATAGTTTCACAGACATGACTTAAACCTAATCCTAGACTAAAATGTAAGCCTGAGCAGTTTCAACTGAAAGAAACTTGTACTGACTGATTTTAAAATATATCAGTGCCTTTGTTTTGTCTTAAAATGCACACCAGTAATGTTTTTTCTAAGGTACGTTCTAAGGTAAAATTCTTAAATGTCTTAATTGAACTATGGCCTAATTTTGGCTTAGGCTAAGCCCTGTCTATAAAACGGGGCCATAGTTTTTCAAGAGCCCAAACATAAGGGGGTTAGGCTGAAAATGTACCACAATCTGGGTATCACAAAACTAGCACAAAAAGGAACTAAATAGCTCTAAAGAACAGCTAAAAGGCTAGATTATGTAGTAGATATGAGTCAAAAGCAAACAGGTGAGCTTGATCAGGAGGAGCTGAGAGCCAAGGCCATATGAGCATTCCACTTTGAGAAGCAGAAGAGTAGCGTACCAGCCCACATACCAAAGTAAATCCCGTAACCTCGCCGTCGGTTTGAAGTTTTGCTCCGTCTCACATTCTCACCCAGCGGCCCTTGCCCTGCAGGTCTACTAGACCTAAATATAACTCAGCCATTAAATTACAGCAACTCTAACACTGATCCCTCCATAGTCCAGCTCTGGGAGCGCTGCCGACTCACCTCTCGCTATTTAACTCATCACCACACTGAGTGCTAATACCCCTGAACCTGCATCAGTCTCACACCTGAATTCCTCCTCCCACCAATAGAATGATCACCCCCTCGGACCCCCCACCCCCCCACCAAAACAAAGAGATCCTTCCTGGAAGTCTGTTTTGATACAGGTTACCATAGAAATGAATCAGTGTTGCTCTCTTCTGAGAGCTTGTTATGTGCCGTATCAGTGATGTGTTTTTTCCTCTGGCCCCAGTTCATCTGTCAAACCGGGTTTTTCTCCTTCAAAATAATGATGGCGCGCAGAGCAGAGGGCCTGGCTCAGGCAGCGCCTCATTTCAGGTGGCTCTGCAGTGTGCAGCTTGCACTCCTCAGGGGTCTGCTGCCGTGGAAATGGCCCCTGACATGAACAGACACAAACAAGCACTCACTACAAGTGCTGCTGGGGCTTATTTAGCCTTAATCAATATGGTGGCTGGGTTGTACCTGCTTGTTTTGCAGCGCTAGTCAGGAGAGAAATGTGGTAGTGATAGACAAGGAAAGCATGCATGTGTTTTGTCAACATTATAGAGCCACTGACAGGAACTGAAATCTTCTTGACTTGTGTGCTATATTCTAAAGGTCCCAATATACAAGCGAAACCGAAGAATGAAATGGTGCAATATTTTATACAAAATCGGGCCAAAATGAAGTTTGTTTCAGGAGTTTGAAACAGCTTGCCAAAAGTCTACTCCATCTAGTAAACACCTTTGAACTACCATTGGTCCATGGCGATTATGTAATACGTAGATCTGCTCTGGGGCTCTGCATTCTTTGATGTGGAATTCTACTAGTCTGTCGAGGTCAGACGCAAAGAAAAATATGAACACACTGGAGAGCAACTTTATAGTACAAAATGAAGTTGCAATTTGAATTGCAGTGTAGAGGTTTCGCGAACAGTATACTGCTTTATATTTTTACATCTAAACGTAGAATGAAAAAGAATAAGTAGATCAAAGAATGAAGTCCACATTTTATTGTGAATAACGGACACAAAGTTGTAATCTTGCAATAAAATAAGCTGTTACCTTGAGAACTGTTGTCCCAGTGTTTATGAAATCGAATAATGGACTGTCTGATGTAATTTTGAACAAAATCAGGCCAAAACAGAGTTTGTTTTGAGAGTTTTAAACAGCTTGCCAAAAATCCATTTGGCTGGTAAATACCTTTGAAATACCAGTGGTCCATGGCAATTATGTCATAAATAAGTGTGCTTCGGGGCTTCCAATCCTTTGACATTGAAATCTTCTCCAGTTAATTTTTTTCTGTTTAGTCTGTCAAGGTCAGACGCAAAGAAAGACCTGGACACACTGGAGAGCTGTTTTTTAGTACAAAATGAAATTGCGATTTGAATTGCAGCGTTGAGAAGTTCGCTAACAGTATACTGCTCTATATGGAGGTATTCCAAACTACTTTTTACCTCTAAACGAAGAGTGAAAAAGAACGAGTATATCAGAGCCTTAAAGTCTCCCTGAAATCAAAATTAAAGTTTTTTGGCTTTTAGTATGAATATATTAGCCTTAAGATTATCGGTAACACTTTACAATAAGGGTACATGAATAATCATGTACTAATGCCTAAATTAATACTTAATTCATCACCTACTAATGATTATTCAAGGAATTAACTAATTATGAACTAACAAAGGGCTATCCTTAACTACAACTGGAGTCATACGGATTCATGGATGAATAACGGCAGCCTTAACTAAATGTTAGTACATGTTTGATAGTTAATGCATTAATTAACATTTATGGGTAAACTTAATCTTTAGGAAAGAATGAGAAATACTCTGGCTTTGAAATTAATTTAAGTTATTTAATACTACTATTTAACTATTTAATACATTATTGGGTGTCAAAGGATTAGTTGATCCTCTTCATCAAGTGTAGAAAATACTAAATACACTAATGACTGATCTTTTCTGTTTTATGTTCTCCTCTTTCCCTTTAAACTCACCCTATTGATTTATACACAGAATAATTAAAAATAAAAACCCAAAACCCACAAAGAACATTTGTAGAACAATTCCTAAAGAAATGCTCAAACTAGAAAGAGTTCACTCTCCATCCAGACAGAGCCGTGAAGTTCCTGCACCTCCGCTCTCTGACTTCTTGAAAATCCACACGGCATCTTGGCACAGCATAACCAGGCTGATACTCACTGTGTTAGTACATGTGTATTTGATAGGAAGTATATCATAAATCATGAGCTGAGTTTAGTGAGTAGTTAACAGTGAATTCATTATGATTGGGCCCTCTCAAGTAAAGTCATGTCAAAATCAACCTTAACTAGCCATTAGTTAATGTTAGTGCATGGGTAGTTAAGAGTGAATTCATTATGATTGGGCCCTCTCAAGTAAAGTCATGTCAAAATCAACATAAATAAGCCATTAGTTAATGTTAGTGCATGGGTAGTAAATAATGAGTTAGTAATGAAGTGACACATTAACAAATCATCAAATTACATACCAAATTCAAATTTTATTTGTCACATACACAGTCATACACAGTATCATATAAAGTGAAATGCTTATACGACTGCTAATAACCCATACATTTTATAAGGAAGTTTTAGTATAGAATGAGAAATAAGATAATTAAACAAATTAGAATATAAAAAGATTAACTTTAGTTGTAAAAAGAAATTTGCATTTTGTACAAATAAACAATAAAAATAACCGTAAAATATTAGAAATAGCAATAGAATATAATAAATATTTAAAAAAAAAATGAAATGTGCAATTATGGGCAAGACAATGTGCAGATGAAGAAATATTAAACATTAAACAAGCAGTAAGAGTGTCCTCCTTGTTCATTTACACCACCAGTACAACTAACAATTTACATAATTTCACATATATGGACTCAAAAGAAAGTACAAACATAATGTTACCTCTAAAGACACACAGAAGGTCAAATATTTTATGTCCAAAAGCTCAAAACCATGCTGTTAATTAATATGCCTAACTTTCCACACAAAAGAAATGCAGATGCAGATGCAAACATAACTTTGATTTGGTTTACAAAAGCAGACGACATTAAATTAAAATGGCATTACCGAAACAAACCTTACACACTGAGCGAGTGCCTAGAGTGCGCCACTAATGAGTGTCCCTCCAGAAACAACATGTAGTTCCGTTTATTTGAAATGGTTTAATTATTGATCATTGAAAGTATTAGCTATTGGTCTATTTTCTAAATTTGGTTTAATATATATATCTAATTAATGGCACTAATACTTTCAACGAACAATAATTTAATAATTTCAAATAAAGGGGACTACAGTATGTAAGGTTTGTTTCAAGTGGGACACTAATTAGTGGCGTACTCTAGGCACTCGCTCAGCGCGTAAGGTTTGTTGTTTCGGTAATGTCAAAGAACATATACTGACAAGAAGTGAAAGTCAATAGAACGTTCCATTGCAACAGCGCCGCCCAGTAGCAGCCCTACGCTTCCGCCATTTTGGAGTGAAAGCCACTCGGCAGTCCACTACCTCCATGCTGTCGCTATGGCAAATATCAGCTGCTTTGTTGCCACTGAAAAAAGTACTTTAAAGCTAAAATACACAACCTGAACGATGACAACATTTTTAAATATATATTTTTTTACTCCTTTCCGTTTATTTCTTAAGAATTTTTGTATTATATTAGGCTACTTCTGTTAATTATTAAACCATAACTGGTTTGTTATTAAAAGGATTTTTTTATGTTTTGTACGTATCCTAACCTTTGTTATTAATGCAATTAAAAAATATGACAACACAAAATAACGTATATTATCAAAAACAGACTTTGTCTTGCATTTATTTTTCGCAAAATCTTTGCTCTAGCATTATAAACGCTGAACTTATACCAAAATATATAATTAAATTAAGGAATGCATCAAAAAATTGGGAATTTTAGACAATAAATATACGACAGGAATATAACAGCTTAACAGTAAACTGTTTTTGCAGTATTATCTTATATTAATGTCCGTTAAAGCATGAAAATTATTTAATTATTTAGTTATGAAAGACACAGCAATAAATCATGTTCTGTAAGATCATCGATATTTGTAGTGTGATCCATTGGTTTAACACGTACAATATAATGTATAAATACAATATATATTTCAGACCTATAATAGTAAATAATAATAGTAATAGTAAATGCATTAAGTGGCATAAAATAAAAATACAGCAGGCTGCCTCAAATGTAATGTTGGATTCCACAATTGATAACATAAAACATATATAATAATACAATACAACTTTTACTGTAGTCATAACATTTACTGATGACTTAATTTGAGAAATTGTCTATTGCACTTCTGAACTGGCTGTGAAAATTTTGGGTGCGTAAGATATGACGAATTCTAATCCGTAAAATAAATCCAACAGTGTAGAGTGACTTTTTAAGGTCACACACTACCTCCCTGCAGTCATTGCGTTCTTTTATTTCCACTTTGACTTCTTTTTCGTTGTCATTCTGTCTGCTTCTGTGCCGTTGTCCAGTTGGAATTTTCACTCCAGAATGGCGGCCGCGCTACCGAAGCGACACCTAGTGGCTGTTACCAAAACAGCAACAGAGTTTCGCCTCTTGGTATTCTATACTCTTTGGTAATGTCGATCTGCTTTTGAAAACCGGATTAAAGGCATGTTTGCATCTGCGTTTTTTTTATTATTATTTATTTATACACGTTAATTAAACGTTTTTAAGTTTCTGGAAGCTAAATATTTAACCTTCTGTGTGTCTTTAGAAGTAACATTATGTTTGGACTTTCTTTTGAGTCCATATATGTGAAATTATGTCAATGAAAAATAAAGTGACTAAAAAAAACACTGTTTGTTGTACTGGTGGTATAAATGAACAGGGACACTCTTACAGCATGTTTAATGTTATGTAATTTGATGATTTGTTAATGTGTCATTGTGTCACTTCATCATTAATAACTTTTTATTAACTACCCATGCACTAACATTAACTAATGGCTAGTTAAGGTTGATTTTGACATGACTTTACTTGAGAGGGCCCAATCATAATGAATTCACTCTTAACTACCCATGCACTAACATTAACTAATGGCTAGTTAAGGTTGATTTTGACATGACTTTACTTGAGAGGGCCTAATCATAATGAATTCACTGTTAATTACTCACTAAACTCAGCACATGATTTATGATATACTTCCTATCAAATACACATGTACTAACACAGTGAGTATCAGCCTGGTTATGCTGTGCCAAGATGCCGTGTGGATTTTCAAGAAGTCAGAGAGCGGAGGTGCAGGATCTTCACGGCTCTGTCTGGATGGAGAGTGAACTCTTTCTAGTTTGAGCATTTCTTTAGGAATTGTTCTACAAATGTTCTTTGTGGGTTTTGGGTTTTTATTTTTAATTATTCTGTGTATAAATCAATAGGGTGAGTTTAAAGGGAAAGAGGAGAACATAAAACAGACAAGATCAGGCATTAGTGTATTTAGTATTTTCTACACTTGATGAAGAGGATCAACTAATCCTTTGACACCCAATAATGTTTAAGACAAAGCTGAAGATGTCAAATGCTCAAATTATGATAGTATTAAATAACTTAAATTAATTTCAAAGCCAGAGTATTTCTCATTCTTTCCTAAAGATTAAGTTTACCCATAAATGTTAATTAATGCATTAACTATCAAACATGTACTAACATTTAGTTAAGGCTGCCGTTATTCATCCATGAATCCATATGACTCCAGTTGTAGTTAAGGATAGCCCTTTGTTAGTTCATAATTAGTTAATTCCTTGAATAATCATTAGTAGGTGATGAACTAAGTATTAATTTAGGCATTAGTACATGATTATTCATGTACCCTTATTGTAAAGTGTTACCAGATTATCTATAAGCTAGTGTGCTTCAAAACAACGACAAAATTTGCGTTTACAAGATATGAGCATTCAAAACTTACAGTCTCGTCACTTCCGCCAATATGAATCAAGGATTTGGATTATATCACCGTGCACTTCAGTTTCTAATCAAACGTTCTGTCCAATCAAATGCTCTCTAGAGTCCGTAGTGTCCCGCCCCCTACACAGAGACGCAATACACGGAGCAGATCATATGTGCGATCGGCATGTATTAAACTACACAGCCTCAGCATGATTATGATCACTATTTCGTTTTAGCAAGAGTTTCATATTGAATCTGTGGGTGATGTATTAGTCTGTGGCTGTCATAAGCTTACAAATGCGGCTTTACTGAGCTCAACGGCTCTGGCCGGAGCAGATATAAATGGAACGATATTGGCTATTCAAAATTAGTGGGCGGGGCTGGGCGATATGTTCCCTTCCGGGAACTCGAGCCGCGTCTAGAAACGCTATGGGGAACGCCATTGGCGGGCCGCACTCTGAATCATGTCTACAACCAATGAAATGACGGGAGTGACGTCACAGGCGCGGTGACGTCATCGACCAGGAAGTATAAAGCACGTGCGTTTGAAGCCCGCGGCAGCTTTTGTCATTCAGCGAGAGCGCTCTGTGTCTGTCTGTCTGCCATTTTGCTGTTTATTGTGCCAGTTTGCACGCATTTCTTTTGAGTAAAATGGCTTCAAAACAACCTTTAAAACCAGAAAAGAAAAGTTTGGTGGCTGTTAGAAGACATAGACCGTGTGTTCCTCCCTGCCAACGCTTTATTGTTGGTGGGGATACACACAGTCTATGTGTGGTGTGTTTGGGACCGGAGCACGCACAGTCAGCCCTCGAAAAGGCTGACTGTCCGCAGTGTGAACGCCTGCCGCTGCGGGTGCTCCGTTCCCGGAAAGCCCTCTTCGAGGAGGGGGCTTTCACCAGCGTGCCTCGCGGGTCTGGCCCCGCTGCCGCCGAGGCGGAGCGGTTGCGCCACTCGTGGGGCTCGCAGCTCGATCTGCTGGAGGGTTTGGAGACGGGTGACCCCCTATCTCCTCCCTCACTCAGCGGCGCGAGCGATCTCCTATTGGATGAGGAAGCCCGCACTGCGGCCTCTTCCCTCCAAGAAGAGATCCCAGAGCTCCACATATCTTTCTCCGAGGAGGTTGATATGGAAAGCCTGGAGGACACACCACAGCCACCCCGTTCGCCTCAGTACGAGGAGCTCGTGGAGGTGCTGACCCATGCGGTAGCCAAACTAAACATCTCATGGCCCGCAGAGCAACATCATGAGCCGCAGGGAAGCAAGTTAGATGATCGCTTCCTGCGGACAAGGTCAGCACCTCCCAAACGGAGCCTTCCATTCTTCCCAGATCTGCACAAAGAGATCTCAAGGTCCTGGGGGAAGCCGTACTCCTTCCGCCTCTATAACCCCACTGAGAGTTATGCTAACGTGGGGGGTACGGAGGAGTACGGTTACAGGGCGATGCCACGGGTAGAACAGACGCTCGCGGGCTATCTGGCACCCGGTTCGGCATCGTCCCTGAAGGCTCCGTCCTTGCCCACCAAGCCATTAAAATCCACATCCATCATGGTGGGCAAGGCATATACGGCAGCAGGTCAGGCTGGTTCATGTTTGCACACCATGGCCATCCTTCAGGCTTACCAGGCTGACCTGCTGAAGGAGTTTAACGACGGCGAGGAGGTTAACATCTCAGAGATGCGGCGCACAGCAGACCTCGCCCTCCGCGCCACCAAGGAGACCGCCCGTGCAGTGGGTCGGTCTATGGCAGCCCTGGTGGCCGCGGAGAGGCATCTCTGGTTGTCCCTGTCCGCACTAAAAGATAAGGACAGGGCAACACTCCTGGACGCCCCCATAGAGCCAAGCTCCGGCCTCTTCGGTGCCTCGGTGGACACAGTTGTCGCCAGGCACCAGGAGGCCAGGAAGCAGGCAGCGGCGTTCAGGACGTACCTCCCTCGCCGCGTTTACTCCTCTGAGGCTGCTGGACGGGAGCAGCCTCAGCCGTCAACGAGCTCCTCACACAGAGAGGCACAGAAACAGAGCGTTGCCGCCCGCGCTCCTCCGGTTCGTCCTAGAGGACGGGGTCGGCAACGCTCTAGGCCGGGGGCCTCTAAGAAGAGGCCCGACCTGAGGGTCGTCCTCCAGTCAAAGAGGTCCTCGGCCAAACGGCCCTGACGGTCAGGCACCAGGGTCATTGAGGGCAGCCCCTCTCGAGGGGGTTTATTCGGCGCCACAGTTTGTGGTCACCGAGCCCCCTCGGGGCCCTCAGGAGATTTGTCAGCTAACTCTGCCAGTGTTAAAAAATCAGGGCGCGGCAATCTCCCGCGAACACCATTTTCTAGCTGTTCCACCCGGAAACGTAGTGGCTCTAGGAAGTTCGCAACCCCTACGGGGGTCTTCAAAGAAGCTAGTTCAGGAGTCTCCTGCCAGTACGCTGTTCCAGGTCCCCGAACTAGCCCCTCAAACAAATCCAGAAGCCAGTCTCGAGAGGCTGGTTCCCTTAGTAGATTTTCTGGCAGCGTGGAAACTACTGCCGAACGTCTCCACATGGGTCCTGCGCACTGTAGAGAAAGGGTACTGCATTCAGTTTGGCGCCAAGCCGCCACCTTTCAGCGGGGTATTTCCAACTCTGGTGAGCCCCGAGCAGGGTCTGGTAATGGAACAAGAAGTAGTAACTCTCTTGAGGAAGGAGGCCATCGAGGTGGTCCCTCCTCAACACAGAGAATCCGGGTTCTACAGCCGGTACTTCATCGTTCCCAAGAAGGATGGAGGGCTTCGGCCCATATTAGATCTCAGGCAGCTGAACCGCTCAGTAAAGAAACTGAAGTTCAGAATGCTCACTATCAAGCATGTAGTGTCACAAATCAGGTCCGAGGACTGGTTTGTCACGATAGATCTAAAAGACGCATATTTTCACGTCTCCATCCTTCCTCAACACAGGAAGTTCCTCAGGTTCGCTTTCAGGGGCAAAGCTTACCAGTACAGGGTACTTCCTTTCGGCCTAGCTCTCTCTCCCCGCACTTTCACGAAATGTGTGGATGCTGCGCTGGCTCCTCTGCGACTCCAGGGCATCCGCATACTCAACTACATAGACGACTGGCTCATCCTAGCCAGCTCAGAGCAGTTAGCGGTTCAACATCGAGGTGTCGTTCTCGCTCATATGAAAGATCTAGGGTTGAGACTCAACGCCAAGAAAAGTGTACTTTCTCCACTACAGAGGACCACTTACTTAGGCGTGGTGTGGGATTCGACCACGATGCAGGCACGAATGTCACCTGCTCGGATCGAGTCGATCCTTACTGCAGTAAATGCGGTCAAGCTAGGCCAGTCACTCACTGTCAAACAGTTCCAAGTACTGTTAGGTCTTATGGCAGCCGCATCCAACGTGATACCTTTTGGACTGCTGCACATGAGACCACTACAGTGGTGGCTCAAAACCAGGGGGTTCTCCCCGAGGGGAAACCCGTTTCGCAAGATCAAGGTCACGCGGCGCTGCCTACGTGCCTTGGCCATGTGGAAGAAACCCTGGTTCCTCTCTCAGGGTCCAGTTCTGGGAGCCCCTTGTCGCCGTGTCACGCTAGCGACAGACGCATCCCTCACTGGATGGGGAGCGGTCATGAGTGGCCGCTCAGCCCAAGGCCTGTGGAGCCCTCACCATCTCTCATGGCACATAAATTGCCTCGAGATGCTAGCTGTGTTCCAGGCCCTGAAGTATTTCCTTCCAGACCTAAGAAACCGCCACGTACTGGTCCGCACAGACAGCACTGCGGTAGTTTATTATATAAACCATCAAGGAGGGATCCGCTCACGCCCCTTGTTCAAGCTGGCGTACCGGATCCTCCTGTGGTCTCAAGGAAAGCTTCTCTCCCTGAGAGCAGTCCACATTCCTGGACATCTGAATGTGGGAGCAGACGTCCTGTCGAGGCAGGGGCCGAGGCCCGGGGAATGGATGCTTCACCCAGTAGTAGTGAAACAGATTTGGAGAAAGTTTGGCCAGGCTCAGGTGGACCTCTTCGCGACTCGAGAGACATCGCAATGTCCCCTCTGGTTCTCTCTAGTTCCTCCAGCTCCTCTTGGACTGGACGCTATGGTACAGACGTGGCCGAGGCTTCGTCTGTACGCCTTTCCCCCGATCGCTCTGCTCCCGGGAGTTCTGGAAAGAGTACGCCGGTTCCGAGTACGGCTGTTGCTAGTAGCCCCGTACTGGCCGGCCCGAGTATGGTTCTCAGACCTAGTCTCCCTCCTCGACGGCTCTCCATGGGAGATTCCCGTCAGGAGGGACCTCCTGTCTCAGGCTGGGGGCGCAGTTTGCCACCCCCACCCAGAGAGGTGGAAGTTATGGGTGTGGCCCCTGAGGGGGCGCAACTCATAGAAGCTGGTCTCTCAACCGAGGTTGTTGAGACCCTTCTTCAATCCAGAGCTCCCTCTACGAGGAAACTTTATGGCCTTAAGTGGAACCTGTTTGTTAGATGGTGCTACGAACACAGCTGTGACCCAGTTAACTGCCCGATCGGTACAGTTCTGGAGTTCCTACAAACTCGCCTCTCCGCAGGGCTAGCTCACTCCACTCTGAAGGTGTACGTGGCGGCTATATCTGCCTTCCACGCCCCTCACGGTGGCCTCTCAGTGGGCAGAGACCCCTTGGTCATTCGTTTCCTCCGTGGTGCACTCAGGTTGAGGCCTCGAGTGAAACCCAGGGTTCCCACGTGGGACCTAGCTGTCGTGCTAGAAGCTCTATGCAAGCCTCCATTTGAGCCCATAGAGGAGATCACAGATCGCATGCTTACCATTAAGACAGCGCTCTTGTTAGCTCTCACCTCTCTAAAGAGAGTAGGGGACCTTCAGGCCCTTTCAGTGGCCCCTTCTCACTTAGACTTTGCCCCTGGGATGGCCAAAGCTTTTCTTTACCCCAGAGTCGGGTACGTACCGAAGGTCCCGTCCCTAGCACCACAGCCTATCACGCTACAAGCGTTCTATCCTCCTCCTTTCCTGGAGCCGGATCACAGGAAGTTCAATTGCATGTGCCCAGTCAGAGCATTAGATGCATACGTCCACAGAGCTGCCCTGTGGCGCAAATCAGAACAGCTGTTCGTCTGTTATGGCCCTCCAAAGAAGGGCCTCCCGGCTGCTAAGCCTACTATTAGTAGATGGATCATTGATGCTATATCTACTGCTTATGAGTCCTCTGGTCTCCCATCACCGATCGGAATCAAGGCTCACTCCACTCGAGGCCTCTCAGCCTCGAAAGCTCTGACGGCAGGTGTCCCCATCCAGGACATCTGCAATGCTGCGGGTTGGTCCTCGCCCCTGACCTTCGTCAGGTTTTATGAAATCGACCTCAGAGCCGCTCCAGGCTCCTTCGTCTTAGACTCAACTTAGAGAAAAGCCACTAAGATCAGCCATCTCCCTAGCCAGGAGGAGACTTCTCTAGGCGCATTCTTTTAGTTAAAAGAAGAGAAGTCGCTACTCGCCACATCCTCCTCGTGTGCCTGAGGGCCGAGGAGCGTTTTTCGGATCTTTGAAGCCTTTTGTCCGTGGAAGACTAGACAAAAGACAATTCTCTCGTGTCCTGCGATGGTTTCCAGGCCGAGCTCACTCAGTCCCTCTTGGGCTGGCGAATTCCAGACAAAGGACTATTACTCCCCGTGGGCCTGAGGGCCGGGGATCACTTCACCTCTTGTCCGTAGAAAGCTAGACAAAGGTTCTCCCTCTCAAGCCCTGGTAGGCTCACCAGGCCAAGTTCATTCAGTCCCTCTT
Organism: Garra rufa; assembly: GCF_049309525.1. Classification (NCBI taxonomy): domain Eukaryota; kingdom Metazoa; phylum Chordata; class Actinopteri; order Cypriniformes; family Cyprinidae; genus Garra; species Garra rufa. The sequence goes on along the minus strand of NC_133372.1, from coordinate 19,388,207 downwards.
GCTCTGACGTAACCCCAGGCAAAGGACTAAGACTCCTCGAGTGCCTGAGGGCCGAGGAGTACCTCTCTCTACGGCTTACGACCTGGCAAGGCTAAGACAAAGTATGGCTCGGTCCCTCTTGTTCTGGCCTCCCCAGACAATGGACTAAGACTCCTCGCGTGCCCGAGGGCCGAGGAGTGCCCCTTGCATTGATTACGTAAGCCCAGTGGAAGGTCTGCTTTTTCCTCGTGTGCCCGAGGGCCGAGGATCTTACAACCCTCTTGTCCGCGGAATGCTAGACAATGGTCCATTTCCCTCGCGTGCTGGCAAGATTACCAGATCGAGCGTAATTCGGTCCCTCTGATTCTGGCCTTTCCCAGACCAAGGACTAAGACTCCTCGTCTGCCTAAGGGCCGAGGAGTGCCTCTTGCACTGGATGGCTACCAGGTAGAGGCCCATACTGTCCTCCCCGTGTGCCTGAGGGCCGGGGACTGCAGTGCCCTCTTGTCCGCACAAAGCTAGACAAAGGCTTATTCTCTCGCGTCCTGGAGCAGTACCAGGCCGAGCTCTTGAGTCCCTCTTGCTCTGGCAGAACCCCAGACAAAGGACTACCTCTCCTCGTGAGCCCGAGGGCCGAGGAGTACCTCTCGTTCTGGCTGGCGACCAGACAGAGGTGGACCACCTGGCTGAGGTCCGTCTCTCCCTCTGCACCTATTAATGTAAACAGGCAAAGGTCGAGAACTCCATCCTCGTGAGCCCGAGGGCCGAGGATCATATCACCCTCTTGTCCGTGGAACACTAGACAATGGTTTATCTTCCTCGCGTTCTGGAAGTCCACCAGACCGAGTGTACTTCGGTCCCTCTGGTTCTGGCCTTTCCCAGACCAAGGACTAAGACTCCTCGTCTGCCCGAGGGCCGAGGAGTGCCTCCTGCACCGGCTGGCTACCAAGCAGAGGCCCATACTGTCCTCCCCGTGTGCCTGAGGGCCGAGGACTGCAGTGCCCTCTTGTCCGCACAAGGCTAGACAAAGGCTTATTCCCTCGCGTCCTGGCGGAGTACCAGGCCGAGCTCTTGAGTCCCTCTTGCTCTGGCGGAACCCCAGACAAAGGACTACTTTCTCCTCGCGAGCCTGAGGGCCGAGGAGTACTCTTGAGGTCGAGTACACCGTCCTCGTGGGTCTGAGGACCGAGGACCACTTTCCTTCTGTCCACATAGACAGTGGTTATTGCAGTCCCTCTTGTTCTGGCTATCTCCCAGACAAAGGACTAAGACTCTGCGTGTGCCTGAGGGCCGCGGAGTACCTCTCGCTCTGGCTGGCGACCAGACAGAGGAAGACTACCTTTCCTCGTGTGCCCGAGGGCCGAGGTCCACAGGGCCTTCTTGTCCGCGGAATGCTAGACAAGGGCTCCTTTTCTTTCCACCCTGGTCAAGCAGACACAGCGCAGGGTCCTGGAAATTATGGGGGCGTTGGTAGTCTCGTTCCCCATAGCGTTTCTAGACGCGGCTCGAGTTCCCGGAAGGGAACGTCTCGGGTTACGTATGTAACCTTAGTTCCCTGAGGGAACGAGACGCCGCGTCTCGGACCATAATTCCCGCCCCTGCGGCGCTCGCTTCATTCCTTAGAGCTGCCGCGGGCTTCAAACGCACGTGCTTTATACTTCCTGGTCGATGACGTCACCGCGCCTGTGACGTCACTCCCGTCATTTCATTGGTTGTAGACATGATTCAGAGTGCGGCCCGCCAATGGCGTTCCCCATAGCGTTTCTAGACGCGGCGTCTCGTTCCCTCAGGGAACTAAGGTTACATACGTAACCCGAGACGTTTTTGTTTCAGTTAAAAGTACGTCACCACATAGAATAACGCTGCATGTTTCAAGGCACTTCAGTGGACCTTTAAGTCCACTCTTTTGTGTGAAGAACAGAAGTTGTAATCTTGCAATGAAACAAGCTGTTAACCTGAGAACTGTTGTCCTAGTATTCTTGAAATCGAATAATGATGTATTTCTGAACAAAATCAGGGCAAACTAGAGTTTGTTTTGGGAGTTCTAAACATCTTGCCAAAAATCCATTCGGCTGGTAAACACCTATGAAATACCAATGGTCCGTAGCAATTATGCGATAGATAGGTGTGCTTTGGGGCTTCAAATCCTTTGACGTGGAAATCGTTTTATTTTTTCTGCTCAGTCCGTTGAGGTCAGAAGCAAAGTAAAATCATGAACTCACTGGAGAGCTGTTTTATAGTAGAAACTAAGGTTGTAATTGTAATTGAAAGCGAGACAGACACTGTTTAAAGGGATAGTTCACCCAGTAATGAAAATTACCCCATTGACTCCATATGACTTTCTTTTTTCAGATGAATACATGCAGAGTTACATAAAAAAATGTCCTGGCTTCTTTAAGCTTTATGATAGCAGTGAATGGGGTTTAAGATTTTGAAGCCCAAAAAAATGCATCCATACATCATAAAAGTACTCCACACGGCTCTAGGGAGGCCTTCTGAAGTGATTTGGTGCATTTATGTAAGAAAAATATCCTTATTTCAAACTTTCTATACTGTAATCTCTAGCTTCCGCTAACTGTTGTACAGTCGTGGCCAAAAGTTTTGAGAATGACACAAATATTAGTTTTCACAAAGTTTGCTGCTAAACTGCTTTTAGATCTTTTAGTTGTTTCTGTGATGTACTGAAATATAATTACAAGCACTTCATACGTTTCAAAGGCTTTTATCAACAATTACATGGCATTTATGCAGAGTCAGTATTTGCAGTGTTGGCCCTTCTTTTTCAGGACCTCTGCAATTCGACTGGGCATGCTCTCAATCAACTTCTGGGCCAAATCCTGACTGATAGCAACCCATTCTTTCATAATCACTTCTTGGAGTTTGTCAGAATTAGTGGGTTTTTGTTTGTCCACCCGCCTCTTGAGGATTGACCACAAGTTTTAAGATTTGGGGAGTTTCCAGGCCATGGACCCAAAATATCAACGTTTTGGTCCCCGAGCCACTTAGTTATCACTTTTGCCTTATGGCACGGTGCTCCATCGTGCTGGAAAATGCATTGTTCTTAACCAAACTGTTGTTGGATTGTTGGAAGAAGTTGCTGTTGGAAGGTGTTTTGGTACCATTCTTTATTCATGGCTGTGTTTTTGGGCAAAATTGTGAGTGAGCCCACTTCCTTGGGTGAGAAGCAATTAACCCCACACATGAATGGTCTCAGGATGCTTTACTGTTGGCATGACACAGGACTGATGGTAGCGCTCACCTTTTCTTCTCCGGACAAGCCTTTTTCCAGATGCCCCAAACAATGGGAAAGAAGCTTCATCTGAGAATATGACTTTGCCCCAGTCCTCAGCAGTCCATTCGTCATACTTTTTGCAGAAGATCAATCTGTCCCTGATGCTTTTTTTGGAGAGAAGTGGCTTCTTTGCTGCCCTTCTTGACACCAGGCCATCTTCCAAAAGTCTTGGCCTCACTGTGCGTGCAGATGCGCTCACACCTGCCTGCTGCCATTCCTGAGCAAGCTCTGCACTGGTGGCACTCCGATCCCGCAGCTGAATCCTCTTTAGGAGACGATCCTGGCGCTTGCTGGACTTTCTTGGATGCCCTGAAGCCTTCTTAACAATGCAGTGAAAATTTTTTTTTTTTTTTTTTTTCGGGATTAAGTTAATTTTCATGGCAAAGAAGGACTATGCAATTCATCTGATCACTCTTCATAACATTCTGTATATGCAAATTGCTATTATAAAAACTTAAGCAGAAACTTTTCCAATTTCCAATATTTATGTAATTCTCAAAACTTTTGGCCACGACTGTACATGCGTTTATGAGAGAGTGGCATTCCAGCGGATGGCGTAGGACGTAGGTGTAGCGTAAGCTCCTCTGAGAACATGCTAGTCTCGTGAGAACCAAGTTTTGCTTACAACAAATAAAATCCTCTGCCATTTTGTACTTCTAATTCGTGACTGTTGTTTTCTTTCACTCTCTCCTCTGTGCTTCCGCATTCATTGTTTCTGTGTTTGTCAATACTGTGTTCGTCCCCGCATGTCCTACGTCATCTGGGAATGCCACTCTTTGTGTGTACGACAATTAGCAGAAGCTAGAGATTACAGTTTATAAAATTTTGAATATGGATATTTTTCTTACAGAAATGCATCGATTCACTTTAGCAAGCATTTATTAATGCCCTTGTGCAATCAAATCCACATCTGTATGTTCAGATGCTTTCTTAACTACTGTTTTGTTGTTGTTGTTGTTGTTGTTGTTGTTGTTGTTGTTGTTGTTGTTGTTTTTTACCGCTGTCATTTATGTTGTGTATATTTTTGAGAATATCTGAGGCTGATATTAGACTTTAGAGCCCGAAGTCCATAGATTTGTGTGAAGAACAAACACAAATTCACTTTGTAATCTTGCCTTGTAATGATCTGTTGAAAACCATTGTGACTGGATCATTGAGTCAGTAGGTTCTTGGACACTGGATCAGTCAAAAACTTGTGAACCTGATTAACATGATCAATGTTAACATACTAAATGTAAACATACTATTTTTTAACTTGTTGACCCTAAGATACCATTGCAATGGTCATTGAATCAATTATTAGAGAGCAGGATTATCAATGAATAACAACTTTAATTTCAGTATGTTCCCTACAAAAATATTGTATAGCATCTTAAGACTTGTCACTACTGTCACGATGACCAGTAGTTCTTTAAGAATTATACTATTAAGAATGGCTCTCATATTGTACAAACTATTCAATTCTCTGCTTAAAGGCACTAATCTATTAAAGCATCTACATACAGTGACACTAGTTTAGATGGAAATTATATTGTTGCATTGCTAACTAGTCTAACATGTTTAACCTATAAGTGTACATTTAAATATAAAGAGTTTTATGGCACATAATGAAAACATGACAAAGTCCTATTTTCCCAATGTTAAGGTTAGATTAGGGTAACAGGAAAATAAGCTTGACCACAGAAACATGGGGCCTTGCAAACATAGATACACTCACTAAATAACTAGCTATTACAATGTGAAGCAGAAAAAAAAAAGAAAAAAAAAGAAGTCAAAATCAGCTTAAAGTGAATTAGCAAGTGTTATTATTCTATGTTGTTGCATTTAATGACAAAACTACTTTGCTTTCATCAGGATTACAGGACTATAGATTTGTATGATTGTATAATCATTGGGTCTTCTCATGTTTAAGGTGCACTGTTTTGAATATCTAAAAATCTAAAATTAAGATTCTGTCTTTATTTACTCTCCCACTCTGATGTTGTCTCAAAGACATTTTTTTTTGACATTTTGATACAGATATATATTTAAAAAAACTCTGTCCCTCTATAAATCCATTCCCACAAATTTGACACTTCATAAAAGTTCATAAAGTCAAAAAAGAAATGCATATGAATCAAGCTGCTTCATTTAAGTCAAGACATGATAATGATATATAGAATTTAGTCTTTTTTCACATATAAACATTGACCAACGCACATACACAGAGCACATCAAACATGGTAAATGGAAGCTCAAACGTCTTGCTTTGATTACTTTGGAGTATTCTTAAGATGTTTTCTTATGAAATATTTGAAGAGTAAAAGTTTTGGTGGAATGGGCTTTTAATGGAGGGATAGAAATCTCTCAGATATAATTTAAAATATCTTCATTTTGGTTTCAAAGATGATAAAAGTCTTATGGGTTGGAACAACATGTAGATAAGTTTTGGGTCAACTAACCCTTTAGGAATTCAGTTAGCCCTGTATCACAATTAAGTGAGAATGTGGACAAAATAGTTTACATTAAGTGGCTATAATACTGCAAATCTTACAAAAAAAAAAACTATTGTACATCTAACACAAATTAAATTTGCTGACAGATTTAAGTCAGTTTAAGCAGTTTAATTTTTGATTGATTTCTTCCTTGTGCACAAAAATTTAACAACTGTTAAATAAAATACAATATGCCTGTAACAGTGCAAAGGCCTTTCTTAGCCCATATCCCTCAACACTGGTCCATGGCAAAGCGGTCAAGAGTGGGGTCAGGGTTGAGTTTCTACAGAGCACGCAGTGGGATGATAAGGAGGGTGCATGGCCTCCTCTGGGCTCCAGGGCAGGTGAGAGTGCTCCAGGCAGAGGCCTATGAGTGGAGACAGGTCTGTTACCAACCAACTCTCACTGTAGACCCAGAGCAGGCTTCCCCTGTGGATCCCTCCGGCCAAGCCTGCCCTACATCTTCCATCACACACTCCATTATAATTGAGCGGAGCCATGAGGCTTCCCCAGCACTGGTGCTTTCCCAGAGCGGAAGCTTTAAACCTATATTTTCTTTTTCATTGTACAAGAACTTTACAATTGTACAATAGGCGGTAAATGTGCCCAAAGCACTGGGATTTATGTGATCAAGGAGCAGTTTTCAAACAACCAGTTCTGGGGAAAAAAATTATAATAAGCACACAAGGTCTATTCAGAAAAGAACAGTGGATGCAGAAAAAAAATAGGATGTGATTATTTGCAAAGTTTCTTGGTTAATTTGTTGTGATTCCTCCTGCCCTGATACTCACACATAGCCACTTGATCTTCACTACAGCTCCTTTAGAGGGAAAATTACGAGATGATGGGATTCATAACAGAGATAAATAAGGAGGAACAGAGCGCGGCCCCTTCTCCACAGTGGCTGTGCTAATTGGCGCAGTATGGTGGTTTGATGTGGTGAGAGAACGTCTGGGGCAGGGCAGGCGAATGACCTGAAGAGGCAACCAATTGAGAACTTCGTTCTCTCGCTTACTCTCTCTCTCTCTCTTTCTCTCTTTACATCTCCTTAGCCGACGTTCTGTGGCTCCCTGCGCCTTTGTTGGGCTTGTGAAGTCAAGGTCTTCTCACCTGTCTTAATGATTTCTCTTGCCTTTACAAGGAAATTAATTAATATTCCAGCAAGCAAACACTTACTGGCTCATTAATCAATATGTGTCAGTTTCTGCCCATGATAAAAATGTCCTTTGCAAGATAATTAATTTCCTTTCTTCTCTAGTCTAGAGTGCCCATAGCTCCAATACTTGACATTCCGCCTTTAGTGTAGAGTTGAAATAGTCAGAAAGCTAAAGATACTACTCTATTCATGTAGAGTGGATCAAAACAAGTCCTACTTCAACACGGTCCTTACAATTATCTTCTTTCTTCTAGCATTATTGTATTTTTTAAGTTTGGTTTTCCCAGTTTTTTTTCCCTAAACCAGTTAAGTGCAAACTATATCCTGCAAAGTGATTTAATTGGTCAACTTAACCACTCAGTATTATATTATGCTACCAACATTATATTAAAGGTCTGGTTCACCCAAAAATGAAAATTCTGTCATTAATTACACAACCTCATGTTGTTCCAAATCCATAAGACCTTCATTCACTTTTGGAACACAACTTAAGATATTTTTGATGAAATCCGAGAGGTTTTTGCATAGACAGCAACGCAACTGCCCCATTCAAGGCTCAGAAAGGTAGTAAGGACATCGTTAAAGTGGTCCATGTGACATCAGTGGTTCAATCGTTATGAATCTATGAGAATACTTTTTTTGTACGCAAAGAAAACAAAAACGACAATTTCTTTTCTTCTGTTTCAGTCTTTAGTTGCATTGCTATTTATGCAGTGTCAGAAAGCTCTCGGATTTCATCAAAAATCTCTTAATTTGTGTTCCGAACTTGAACGAAGGTCTTACAGGTTTGGAACAACATGAGAGTGATTAATTAATGACAGAATTTTAATTTTTGGTTGAACTATCTGAGAGGTCTCTGACCCTCCTATAGACAGCAAGGGTACTACCGAAGTAGTCCCAGTGGCATCAGTGGTTCAACTGTAATTTTATGAAGCTACGAGTATACTTTTTTGCGCAAAGAAAACGAAAATAACAACTTTATTCCACATTTTCATCTCTACTGCGCAGCGCAATTTCATGAATGAAGGTTGGTACTCTTTAGGGAGCAATGAAAACTGTGTAGGGATCTTGTCAATCGGAACACAATTCATGCACAAAGCTCTCTTCTAACAAGCTGGTTATCTGAATCAGGTGTATTAACTAACAGAGACATAACGTTGTACTTCAGTTACATCTGATCAAATGCACATTAATATTCTTCAGCTTGGGCTAAACACATCATTTTTGTTTGGTTGGAAGTTGGAACAGCAGCTACGCTAATTATTTCTCTATTTGTTTCTCTGTCTCTGCCACGGGATTTCCATCCCATGGTAACTAGGATTTACACAAGATTCAGTCTGAATTCAGAAGAAGAGATGATGCCAACCCCTCAGAGGACCGCAAATGATGCCAGCCTTGAAACAACATACAGCACTACATAATTTTCCTACATGTTTGATTACAGCACATAATCATTGCAATTAGTGTTCATCATCTGTTTGATTACACAGTTACTGATTTTAACATTTATATCATATGTACATCGACTTAACATACAGTATTCACCACTAATAAGCTACTAAATATATTGTAGTAGCCTAAACTTTTGTACAGCTGCTTTGCAACGATTTGTATTGTGAAAAGCGCTATACAAATAAACTTGAATTGAATTGAATTGAATTGAATTGAATTGAATTGAATTGAATTGAATTGAATTGAATTGAATTGAATTGAATTGAGAGACATGCATAATATGCAGGGGGAGTGAGGACTGGGTTTGGGAACCACTGGACTAATCCATACAACCCCAGTTCATAAATCAATGTCTTCTGAAGTAAAACGACAAGTGTGTGTAAAAAATATTAATATAATATTTTAAACTTTTTAAACCATTGCTTCTGGGCAACTGTCAGCAAGCTGTAAACGCCAGCACGTTGTGAAGCGTGATGAAACTTGCGCAAGAAGTGACTGTCCTCTGTGGTTCCACAACACTTCTCCTCCAAGTTTCATAATGCGCTTGCATCATGCCTTACAACTCAACAATCATGTCAAACACAATGAAATTTTTAAAAAAATATGTGATCTGTGAAAAAAATGTTTCTTATTCTTACAGCAAAACCAATGAACAATTCAACTTGTTTTGAATAAACTTTATCTACTGTATTTCATCAGAACACCTGATTTTTTTTTCTTTTGTCTAAGTTAAAATAGCAAACGCTTGATGTAGCAAAGGAAGATCAACTGGTGGTGAATAATGTATTTTTTTCTTGTAAACTTGGCTATTTAAGCCTCAAGTATTTATGTTTTTATGGCCACAATGTAGTTTTTAGTGAGCTGATGGTCCACATTTCTAAGCTAAACCTTCTGAAAGGAATGGCATTTATCCACCTCCTCACTCTACAAATAGTTATGTGAGCGCCAGCGAACCTGGCCGTGCCAGGCCTCGTACTGTGCACTGACCTACTCCTACGGCCAACTCAGGAGCAGGAGAGAACATTGGAAAATTTAATTTCTAGTCAGGCGGCCAAGCACTACTTACACTGTCCTTCAATAACGATTACTCAATCTATGCCTCCTGGACCCCACCTCCAGCCCCTCACATCTCCAGCACAGATGTGCAGAGATTGCCACAAACAGTGCCCTCAACTGTGATAGATTTTCACAAACAGCCTTCCTGGTGTTTGGCTAAGCACTGTTTGGGCAGATGTCAAGAAGCATAATTTCATTGGAAAGTTCAACCCATACCTGCTGCCGACTGGGTTCTGAGCAGTGTTAGCACCCTGGAGTGAAGCAGGGCTCTGAGACAGGAACTGAGCTTCTCTCAGTAATGAGCAGCTAGTTCTGACCACCACTCTCATTTTTTAGCCATGGTTTGCTTAGGAAAAGCCAACAATGTACAAATCAAGAAGTGTCTATCTAACATGAACTCTCATACAGCAATGCAACTGCAGGCAAAACTTTAATTTTTTAATTCCAAAGTATTAAGTCGTCTAAATATTTTAAGAAATGTTCACGATTATTTACTCAATTAAATGCTTTGCTCAGGGGGTAAAAACATGGATCATGGATGAAAGCAGCCAACCTTTCAATCACACTTGCAATCCAATGAAAACATGGTCTTTCAGTTGTACTTCTTTAGTAAACAAGTAAGGCTAGAATAATTCAAATAATTTTCCTCAGCAATCACAAGGCAAATTAGACCCACGGTTCATGCACAGTATGTACTTTTTGTTAAAAATTAATGACGTTCTTGAATTCTATGGACATTAATAAACCTCACTATTAACATCTCAGCACCCTTCCTCTTGTATCTAGCTTGCTGAGTCTCCTCATAAAAAGGAAACAAATGTAATTTAGTGCTACACATCAAATATTAAAACTGTATCTGTAAAATAAATAAGTAGAAAGACCAATATACAAATTTACAAAACACAGACATGGCATGGAATTGAAAATAAATGAGGGTTCATCTGACATACTTAAAAAATGATGTACAATGAGGCAAAAACTGCTCGGGGATATTTTTGATCAAATTATTAATGAGTATTTATCTATTATTTATGAAGCCGAGAGTTAACTATTTATCTGAAATGAATGCATACAGCATTGGATTGGTTTCCATAGCTCAGCACCAAGGCTGTTTTTCTTTCGGAATAAGTAGCCGTCAGCTGTTATATGGAGGCTGGAGTTCTCCTGCTCATGACTGTGTAAATGTCAATATCTCAAAAGGTGATTTTACGGTTCATTCAAGCACTGATAAGAAATCATTAGACTTTTTAAGGTTATCGACAGTTTCCAAGAGGCATTTAATGCATAAAAAAGCATTTTTTTGCAGTTCGTTAGCTTTGTGCATCTTAAATTGACTCGTCAGGACACTTTTGCACGGGTCAGCAAGCACATCACAGCGAAACCACATGAGTTTTTAATGGCCATGCCTTAGTTAATATCCTGCTTTTCATTTTTATGTGCTCCTGGACTGCTCAAGTTTGCGTTTTGTTTTTGACACATAATTCAGAAGTCAGTGACATGAAATTAACACTTACATTGAGCAAAATATTGAGAAGATTTAAGAATTAAAATTGCCTGTGTGCATTTGACTGTCTATATCAACCTCTTACAATTTAAAAACTGATGCATTAAAGCACTTGACCCCATGCTTCATCGTATGGCACTCATCAGATAAGGTTTTTAGGGTAAAAGCTGTTTCTGGAGGGCACACTTTGTACAATTCTTCCCCCTGTCCCTCTATCCTCCCCCTCACCCCCTAGCCTTGAAATCCTCCGTCTGAAATGCACTAGGTGTTAACACTACAGAGGCGAGAGGAGTCGAAGAAAAAAAATCCTGCAGGTGCCCTATGGGCACCTTTCAAATTAAGCATCTGGCTGCTGTGTCTTATGTGCAGTTTTGAAACATTAACAAGACCTTTGAGAGAAGGGAATGGGGAGAGAGAAGGGTGAGGAGAAGAGTGTAGAACATAGCATGACAGTCTTTAATGATTTATTGAACAGATACAAATTATTTTGGCCCTGGACTCTACTGTTTGGTGGAAGTCAATGAGAAGGCAAGTCAGGGCATGCCATAGGCATTCAGCAGGGCTGAGAGAGGCATTGTGTGATAAAGAAAGAGAAAAAGAGCAGAGGAGATTGGTAAAGAAAGATGAGGTTGACAGCTTAAGACCCAGAAAGATTCATTCAATTTCTATGCTGCATGCCAAGTATAGTAATGTAGGTTGAAGCAAATGCAATAATACTTTATAGTATACATGTATATTACATAAATTTAAATTCCAGGGTTTTGTGTCTGTCTATCCCATAATGTTATATTTCAAAAGTTTCCAAGATGAACTGGAGAGGGGGGAGGGGGGTATACTGTACAATAACCCCAAATTGTAAGTATGAAAGTCATTGTGTTACATAACAAAACATCATACCAAGAGTCTGCATTGCATTAACTCACGTTACTATTCTAAGAAATTTTTTAAATGACTTTAAGCAGCTGGTGTCAAAATGATTTTTAGTGCATGTGTGAAATCAGTTTTTAGCAAGGCACAGTTCATCACAACTATGTTCCCACAATCATTTTACAACACGATAATAATGTGTTTTGTCCCAATTTTGTACAATACATTTGTTTTTGTTTTTTTGATCTTTTGAAACTTGAAACTTTTTTTCTCTAACATACAGCATTTGGTATCCGCTGATATTGGATATTGCATATTTAACTTCCTATAATTATTTTGTCGTCATCTAACACTTAAATAAAATTGATCTTATTTAACAAATAAAATAGCATTGTTAAATGTCATGTTGAATGTTATAATATTAAATATTTGTCACGCCCTGTTGGACTGTTTGTGTTGGTTTTGCCCATTGTCTCACCCCGCTTGTGCCCATATTTGGTTGTTCCTGTTTCCTGTTCTCATTAGGTGTGTTCGAGCTCATGCTGCGCTGCGCAGACCGATCGGCGAGGAGCTGAAAACGGAGCCATCAAGTCGGACAAGTTGGAGATCTCGTTGCTCCCTCAAACATGGCAGATCACGTGGCGTTTGCCTACTTTATTGCAGATGAATTGGAAGCTATAGAAATACCTTTTTTGTTGGAAGAAATGCAGCACATGCAAGTGAAGCAGCAACTACAGATTTCAGCATCAATCAGTGTTGACCACATTACATTAAATGTCTGTGACATTTTAGTTATTCCATAAAAAATATTACTTAAATATGCAGCTGAATACTATAAGTGGTCTGTATGAAAAAAGTACAATAATAAACTTATGCACAAATCCAATATAAAGAATTTAAGGGAATAAAATGTACTGCAGTCAAAAGATTGTAAACTATTTACGAAATGGCATGCAAACTGATTTGTTATGCACGAAACACGCGTGATCATCGTCATGTGGTGGATGTGGCCAATCATGAGAAGCTGTGACGTAATCACAGCCTGGCGCAGTCCCTTCTGAAAAGCTGCGCTGGCTGAGCAAGCCGGCTGTTCTCGAAACGCTCTCGCGTTACTTTGATGCCACACGTGAACGTCACGTGGCGTCGGCGCCGGTTCAAGTCGGACAAAATTTCTAACCGGCATGCACTACTTCAAGTCAGCCACCGATGGGTCTGCGCAGCGCTGCATGAAGTCAAACGCACCTAATATGTCTTTATTAGTAATCACCATCACCTGTCCTTGTGTCATTAACCTATCTGTATTAGTTGAGTTCAGTTCAGTGTTTCGCTGTCGGATTGCAAGGTTACTTTGATGTGTGTTTACCTGCCCTGCTTGTATATCATTAAAAGGACTTGTTTTTATACTTTGTTTTCATGCGCCTCCTTCTCTACACACATGCGTGACAATATTAAGCAAATCTCAAAATGAATACCTATTTTAACACTGCATGGTATAATTTATTTGTAGCATTTTCGTTTTTAGCAATTTTTTAAATGCATTAGACTGAATTGTTTTACAATGGCGTTGTGCCACATTAAGATTGAAAAAATTGAAAGTTATGAGAATAAAGTCGAAATATTTCGAGAATAAAGTTAAAATTTTGAGAATAAAATCGAAGTGTTTCGAGAATAAAGTTGAAATAACTAAAATTAAATCATGTTAATTAAATTTATAATATTTTGAAAGTATATCCTGCGCATGCAAATGGCCTGGATTGGATGAGGCTGACTGAATTTGGAGCACCTGGAGAAGTTGCCAGGTCACCGGAATTTATTTGAATATATTTGGGATTATAAGCAAAAATCAGAGGTGGAAAGAGTAATAAAATATGCTACTCAAGTAAAAGTACTGTTACTTCAATGAAATTTTACTTAAGTACAAGTAAAAGTACTGGTCAAAAAATCTACTCAAGTAAAAGTAACTCATTTAAAATTTTACTCTAAGTAAAATTTAGTGAGTAAATTATTATTTTTTTGAACAGCAGTGCTGGGTGGGGGATTCAAGTGTTATTCAAAAAAGACAAGGGGATATAATTCTCAACCTGGATGTTTTTATTTGAGTAAACAACTTTACAAATTAAAGTGCAATTTAGGGAAATTTTAGTGCAAATAATCCCATAAAACTTTAAACATCACAACCACTGAATGTTGCATAAACTGTGAATTTAGTAGAGCAGGGGTTCCCAACTTTTTTTCCCGGCGGGGCCCCCCTCCTTCTCCATCAATTTTGCAAGGCCCCCCTTATGCCTGACATGTCCTCTTATTTATTACCATCTTATTTATTTATTTACTTATTTACTTCCGCAGTAAAGAGAAAATTGTTTATTTTTAAGTCTTTTATTATTAACCAAATCATTTGTTTTGCTTAATTATTCTTCTGCATTTTATAAAAAGAAACTCAATTCAAACAAACTTTAAATTAAAATTTAAATATACCTTATAACCTTTAAAGAAAACGTCTCGGGTTACGTATGTAACCTTAGTTCCCTGAGGACAGGGAACGAGACGCTGCGTTCCTTCAAAGAAAAGAGTATTACCAGTATTTAATGAAAAAATCAATCATCTGGAAAAGATGATTGATAACATAAATACAGCGATCTGTCCAGCCCCATTAAAGAACGTGAAAAAGACGTGTAAGACACATTTTATTTCCCTGTAAAACTGAAAGCTGAGACTTAAAGCTTAAAGCTTATTGCTATTTTTGGGTGGTTGGCACACTACAAATAATGCCTAATGAATGCAATCAAAGATGTGAAATATTATTTCCAAGCATACTGTCTCTGCAAGTACAACACATGGTGTGATTTTTGCCAGAGGTGGAAAGTAACGAATTACATTTACTCGCGTTACTGTACTTGAGTAGGTTTTTTGTGTACTTCTACTTTTTTTAAAGTAACTTTTAAATTTTGTAAATTTACTTTTACTTAAGTACGTTTTGATTTAAGTATTGTACTTAACTACATTTTAAATATTGTCCGTTACTGAGTAAAAATAAATAAATAAAAATAATACTAAAAAATGAATAAAAAAATGTGCGTGGAGGGAAGGAGGGGATCGCGCACCGGAAACTACTGATTGAGCGGGAGAACAAACGCAGCGCGCTAACTCAAGAAAGATGGAGACAGACAGAGTTACATCTCTTGGCTGCATGCATGAAGCAAACCGTCGCACTAATGTTAAGGTAATAACAAACTTGCGCGTGTCTAATGTATAACACTCGTGTATATCAGAGTCGTACATTAGGCACGCATAAGTCCGCTATTGATTCACAAGCTATGCGCGCTCTCGGGGCTCTGATCCCTATCGTATTTTTTGCGTGAAATTTCAAAACATTTGCCTAACGTTAGTTGTCTACATCTTCATATCGTTGTCACATCGATGCGTTTCAACAGATTTAGCATGTATTTGCTGTAGTTTGAATTCGTATGTTAATTTTTTAATGGATACAAACAGTAGATATTCAGTCAGTCAAGTTCAAATGGATAGGTTTAGTGGTCTTTTGGCATCGCCCTGTCCTGTTTGGTGAGGCAGGTTCACTTATTTAAGAAAAAGTACTCTGAAGTTGTAAAGAATGTCTGAAGTAAGGAATTCAGGAGCTTAAAATCTGTATATATAATTTTAAAAAGTTAGAATTTACCAGAGGTTCCCTTCCGGAGGGAACTCTACGCTGCGTCCTGGTTCAGGACACTTTGGGGAACTGCCTTCAGCATGACCGGTTCTGAAACAAGCTATAGAACAACGACAGTGAACTTGACACTGTCCGGCGCCAGCCTGTGACATCATCAACAGGCGCCTGCTAGTATAAAAGCAGGTGCCTGAGAGCACAACACCATCTTTTTGTCGGACGGAGGTCTGTGCAGGGCCCGAGGCATGGCCCTGAGACGCAGCGTCTCGTTCCCTGTCCTCAGGGAACTAAGGTTACATACGTAACCCGAGACGTTCCCTTCCGGAGGGAACTCTACGCTGCGTCCTGGTTCAGGACACTTTGGGAACGCTTATACCAACTCCGCCATGCCGAGGGATAGGTGATCAAACTGACTGAATGAGGAGTCAAGAAGGAAATCACCCCTGCATCAGCGAGAGTCGCTGGGGCCCAGTGACCTGCCACGGCTAGCCCGGCTACCTGTGCACACAACTCTCAAGCGTGGAGGCCTAGAGGAAGCCTACTACACTTAGCTCCCTAAGTGAAGGAGCTCATAAACGCCCTGACCATAAGGGGTGGAGTTTAGGGAATGGAGGTCTCGGCAGGGCAAACGCCTGCTCTAGGGACCTGACAACATTCAGTGCTACAGGTATAGATGGGGAAGTGGAGCTTCTGGAGAATGGAGGCTTCATAAAAGACTCTCTAAAAGAGAGGAAGCCTGACAACATTCAATCCACTAGCTCTTAGGAGTGGAGGTCTCAAATAGCCCTGCAGTGAGGGGAGACCTGGCTACACTCACGCTTAAAAGTACTGGAAGCGGAGCCTCTGGAGAATGGAGGCTTCATTAACGACTCTCTGAAAAGAGAGGAAACCTGACAACATTCCATCCACTAGCTCTTTAGGAGTGGAGGTCTCAAAATAACCCTCAGTGAGGGGAGACCTGGCTACACTCACGCTTGAAAGTACTGAAAGCGGAGCTTCTGGAGAATGGAGGCTTCAAAAAAGACTCTCTGAAAGAGAGGAAACCTGACAACATTCCATCCACTAGCTCTTAGGAGTGGAGGTCTCAAATAACCCTGCCGTGAGGGGAGACCTGGCTACACTCACGCCTAGAAGTACTGGAGGCGGAGCCTCTGGAGAACGGAGGCTTCGCAGAAGACTCTCTAAAAAGAGAGGAAACCTGACAACGTTCAGTCCACCAGCTCTTAGGAGTGGAGGTCTCACTAGCCCTTCAGTGAGGGGAGACCTGGCTACACTCACGCCCGGAGGAAAAAGCCCATACTCGACACTGGGGGTATTCAGTGAGGCTGCATAGCCTATGCAACCCGAACTACCTCAGTGGAGCTTCTGCTCAGAGGGAATCTACAGAGTGGAGGTCTCATGACCTAACTACACTTAACACTGACGACGGCCTGTGAGGCTGAATAGCCTGTGCAGCAGGCCTGTCTAAGTGGAGATTTCCCGAGGAGTGGAGGCTTCGCCGAAAGGAAGCCTGGCAACACTCTGTGAGTGAGGCTGGCAATGTTCTGCGAGCAGCAGAAGGACTCTAAGAGTGGAGGTTCCAAGACCTACTACACTTCAACACTGCAGGCGTTCATCGAAGCTGAACAGCCTAAACGACAGTACTGCCTGAGTGGAGTCTGGTGAGTGGAGGCTTTCTAAAGAGGGAGCCTTACACACCTCCGTGCTTAGCAAGGAAGAACTCTGAGAGTGGAGGTCTCATGACCTAACTACACTCTAGCCTTGAAGGTCATCCGTGAGGCTGACTAGCTTGTGCGACAGAAATACCTTCATTTTGGAGCTCTCCTGGAGAGTGAGGCCTGAGGAGGCCCGACACTCGATCCTGCTAGCAGCGCTATCTGAATTGGAGCTGGAAAACTAAAAGGTTTTTGAGAAAAACCAGCTCAGAGAATGGACACGGAGGAACCCTGCGTGGTCCATGGGAGAAAGGAACCTGCCTTTACGGGAGGGACCTTACCATGAGTATGGATTTTAGTGAAGTGCCTGAACAGTGCACTTACCACTCACGTGGATTTTAGAGAATGCCCAAAGACTTCGCGTGAGCAAACACCACAAATGTGGTTTTGAGTAGGTGTCCTGAGCATAGCGAGGATCACCAGATTTGCAGTCTCTAGGCGATAGCGGAGCCTGAAAGCGGAGCTTCTGGAGAGGGGAGGCTTCAGCAGAAAGACTCTCTAAGCGAGAGGAGGCCTACGACGCTCTCCCTAGGAAGCTCTTCAGAGTGGAGGCCTCAGGTAAAACCCTCTAGGCGAGGGGAGGCCTGACTACACTCGACGCTCAAGAAAGGCAGATACTCACAGTCAGAGCCAATAATGAAAAATTCTCATTTATCATCTAGCTCTGTGTAGTGGAGGCTCCGAGACTACATCTCTAAGGAGAGAAGCCTACAACACTAGTTTTTGGTGAGTGGAAGACTGCACTCCCCCAAAAAAATAGTCAGCGAGGCACTCATGGGCCTGCCAGCTGCTATAACTGTGAGAGTGAAGGTCTCAGTACTGTTGGCTGTGACAGAGGGAGACCTATTACACTGTGCTATCACTTAGCTTGTATTAACCCGGGTGATAGCAGAACCCGGAAGCGGAGCTTTCAGTGAGGGAGGCTTTAAGCTCTCGAACATAACAAGCCTGACGACGCTCAACTGAGGAAGCTCTATCGAGTGGAGGCCTTGGAATACACGCCCTCTCATAGAAGGGAGGCCTACTTTGTTTTACACTCAACGCTTGTAGTGACAGGTCCACGGAAAGAGTTCACAAGCTGCCTTAACCTTGTGTTCTCCAGGCCTGTATTTCTGGGAAGTGGAGGCTTAACAGAAACACCTCACGTAGAGGGAGCCTAGCAACACTCGACCCAGTAAAAAGCTCTCATGAATGGAGGTCTAAAAATGACCTGGCTACATTCAGCGCTAAGAAGTATTATCTTTATGTCTCTCTTCACAGAGGACTTCGCAGAGAGGAGGCCTCCTAGGCCTGCTACACTCAATTCTACTTCAAAGCGGGGCTTTTTAAAGAGAGCGGAGGCTCCAGTAAAACACCTCTCTCTCAGAGAGGGAACCTTGACAACACTCTATTCACCCTAACACACAAACTCCCAAGAGTGGAGGTCTCACATATGTGTATATGAAAATACACAGGGAAGGTACCTGACCACACTCATGCAAAAAGAGTATTACTCTTAGCAGGGTTTGAGTGAGCGGAGGCTTCGGCAGAGCGATACTCCGCCTGAAGCAGCTTGACAACGCTCAAGAGGGTTATTCTCGTATGTATATGTATGTTGGATCATGTCTATACCAAGCTCACTCTAGCGGAGGTTTCAAAACCTGACAACGCTTAACCCACGAGGGGGTTTCTACGAGTGGAGGTCTCTACACACTGTTTTCTTTTATAAAACGAGGGGAGACCTGGCTACACTCGGCACTTGGTGGCAGTAGAACTCAAGAGGAGCTCGAAACTGCAATAGTAATCACCCAAGCGGAGCTGGTAGACAAAGGAAAACATACACATACACGCTTGAATATTTTATTAAAGTGTCTTTACTGTTCACATACCGGGCCAACAGACGGAGCCTCAGTCTCATCGTTGGCCCAGCCCCGGAGTCAAGGGGAAAAGGGAGGGGCAGGTAGCCCCACACTGGCCTCGTCTCTGGCCCTTGGGCCAGGACGGGCCTGGTTTCCCCCCGGTGTTTAGGTGGAGGCGTGGACCGGCAAGGGATGCAAACCCCCGGGGGTCGGTCCAGATCTTTCAGCAGATCAGCCTGGTGCGCCTCTGCAACACTGCCATCGTGTGCAGAGGAGCACCGGCCACTGCCGCATATGCTTTGGAGCCTTCAGGGTCGATGTCCCTCGCTCTGAGAGATAGTTCGCAACCGTCAGCGAGAGACATCGTCACATATCCGCGCCCGTGCATTCCCTCGACATCAGCATGATTCACATGCCGATGCCTGTGAATGCGGGCTGAATATGGCCTGTCCCATTCCCTCTCGATCTCTTAAGCAGATCAGGAAGGAATGGGAGGCTCACAGGAGTTGGCTTTGTCATGGCCCGGAAGAAGCCGCTCGTCTAGTCTGCCGAGAGCGGCCTCTTCCCTCGCGGGCTTCCACTGTAGATACAAGCGGGCAGCCGCGCGGTCCATAACAGACATCAACTCTTCATAGGTAGAGAGGCTGCATGGGCTCAAACGAGCTCATATTTGTTCCATTTCAACCTCCTGCTCGCCCTGGCTTGAAGCCAAAAGAGCACTCGCTGCAGAACCGGAGGATGTGAGAGACAACACATCATCCGCTAGCAGCGCATTCTCGTCTCCGGCTGACGTGCGCGAGCGATTGAACGCTCTCTCAAACTCGTCAGCCAGCTCCACCCGTGAGCCCCGCAATCTCGGCCGCCGAGCAGCCTCAGCTGTGGCGGGACCGGAGCAGCGTGGGGCAGATGGATGGCCCGATTCCCTCGAGAAAAGGGCCAGACGAGAATGGAGTTTCTTCAAAGTGAAACTCTCACAATGAACGCGCTCCGCTCTTCTAGAGCCGAGCGCGCGTGCTCTTACACCTAAACACACCAA